>NC_142156.1:21715807-21865961 GCF_024610735.1 Ursus americanus | reverse complement strand
TCGTGTCATGAGTAGAAGGCTCTGAAGCGCCGGAAATCAGTCAGCACTAATCAAGAGGCTGACAATAAATTCTGGGGGCCTGAAAATAACCCTAAAGCGAATTGAGTGATATCAACATGTTGAATTTTGCACTAAATTATCATGTTGTCTGTGGAAGTTAAATTAATTCAGACTTTACAAAAAAATTTCAGGAGATCTGTGTTTGGTGAGGATAGCAGTACCAACATTAACAGTTATTTTCACCTGTTCCTCCCCCGCCACTAAAACAGCCGTAAGCTGGTTTTATTTTTAAGGTATCGGCAGGCAGGATAGAAGGATAGAAGAGAAAACGGGAGTGGGGGTGGGGGACAGCTGGCCACACGCGGGCAGGTGCAGGACACGAGCTCGAGTTGATTCCACGGACCCGTGCCCTCACCCCCACTCCCCAGTTGGCAGTCCCAGGGGCCTGGCAAGTGGGGGCTTCAGGTAGGATGATTTAAGATGCCTGATTCCCCAGGTAAGAGGCCATCAGAGGCATCTGGACACGTAGTCCTCTTTATGTTTTCCACTGTTTATTTAAAGTCCTAAAGTACAACGTTCGTATAAAGGAAGTGTCTCTGCTCAGGCTTTTTCAAAAGCATCTTTAAGGCTTACGATCTCGAGCAATAGTGTTGAAGGCCCTTCTCCGACACAGTGGTTCTCGGAGTATGGTCCGCAGAGCCACAGGACTCTCCAGACGACGTATTAGAAAGACTGACAGCCGGGCCCTACCCCGGGCCCCCTGGGTCAGAAACATGGGGTGAGGGGCTCACCAGCGCTGTCCTAACCAGCGGTCCAAGCGAGGCTGGGGGCGTGAATGTGGGGGGCTCCCACTCTGGGTGAGTCCTCAGCCTGGTGGAAGGTGTAGACTTTGTCTCGTGGCATATTATCGAGAAACAAACTAAAATGAATGTGGGAGGAAGACAGCCCAGGGGCGGTTGCTGCAGAGAGCTCGTTCTCTGGGGCTGTTGGCTTCTGGGGGGAAACCCTGGATGCCACCCCTGTCCCCCAAGGAATGTGGCAGCCCTTGGCAGTGGGACTGGTCATCAGTCAAACCACATTTAGGAAGGTCATTAACACTCAGGTCTAACAAGGGGAAATTTCCACAACTACAATAATAGAAACAGCAAGTAAAGCTTCCAAACCAGTAAGGAAGAGGGGGACGGGACTTAAAAAAAAAAAAAAGGCAACTTTGGGGCCCCTGGCTGGCTCAGTCAGTGGAGCGTGCAACTCTTGATTTTGGGGTCATGAGTTCGAGCCCCACATTGGGTGTATGTAGAGATGACTTAAAAACAAAACCTTAGGGAAAAAAGGCAACTCTTAAGAAGTTATAAAAGGAGAAAAAAATAAGAATGAAAAAGATACTGAAATTTGTATCCTCTCAGTAGCAGATAGCAAAAATCCTCCCAGGAATGCACCTCTCCTTTTCCCCCCGCCAGGCGGGGCGTCCTGGGGAAAGTCTCCATGACTAAGGAGAAACAAAGGCATGCTAAGAGCAGGTGGAGGCAGATGCTTGCCTCCTGTTCACTTTGAAGCTGTTTGCATTGCACAGAGAAACCCTTCCTTCCTTCTCGGCCTCACCAACCACCTCCTGGCTTCAGGAGAATCCCCGACCTCACAGGATTCCCTGTGCAAATGAGGCTCCCGTGGAAATCCAGGAACGGACTACATCTTACGAGGGACTTCATGGGGAGCGGGCACCCATCGGAGTCCTGTCTGTTGCCTTGGGGAGCTGACATCCATGCCAGTCTCCCGCGGAAGCGCTTGGGCCCCTCACGGCAGTGATTCCGGTAAAGAGCTTTGTGCTTCCTGATGCATTCTGGATGGAGAGGCTGGATTCTCCATGAGGGGAGTTGAGTTAGCAGAACACACATGGATCATAAAAAATGAAACTCCTTCCTATGTGGCTATAAGTGTGGGCTCTACTCCCCAGTCCTGGCTGCTAGGCGGGCTCGTGGGAATGGGTTCTAGCCGGTGGACTATGGAAAGAAGTTGGGTATGCCCCTCCTGGGTTTGGCCCAATGAATTTGCCGTCCTGTGCTTGCTCTCTCTCTTCCCATCTGCTGACCAACACAGAGGACCCCGCCAACATCATAGAGGATGCAGGAGCCATGAAGCGGGAGGCGCTTGAGGCCCCATGTGACTCTACGGAGCAGACCATCAAGCCGCCCATGCAGGCAGTTAGGCTTCACCGTGGCTAAAAATATGCCTGTTTTGTTTCAACAGCTAATGTCGTAAGACTTAGCTTTATTGCAGCTAGCGTTCATGGACGGCAGCTGTGAATGAGAGTTGTTACTAATCAGAGCCGTGTGGTCTCAGGTGTGAATTAAAGCGCTTACTTCTAATGAAAGCAAAAAGCAAGCAAGCAAGAAAGGAAGGAAGGAAGAAAGAAGGAAAGAGAGAGAGAAAGAGAGGAAGGAACAAAGGAAGGAAGAGCCAGATATATTTTATTTAAAAAGAAAGTTCCAGCAACCCCAAAATTCTGGCCATCAAAGTTTAAGTATCCATCATGACATCCATTATGGTGTGAATCAGTAAAACCAGAAGCTGCAGAATTCGATGGGGTAAAACCTTAAAAACGAAACAACCAGCAAAAATTTCTGTAACAGCCTTATAAACCCTCCATCAAGGAGATGCACCAAACTCATTTTATTGTCTGCTCTATTATGTATTCAAATATTTGCATATTTAATACATTCCTTGTTAGAGAAAATCTTTTCTTTGCTTTTATGGGTAATTTACTTTACTCTCTGTTAAGCTATAAAGAGCAAATCATCTGTCGCGTTAGCACAGAGTGTGTGAACACCAAAATGTTTCTCCCCTGCAATCTCTGGCTCCTCATGATTGACCCTTCCTCTCAATTGAAACTATTAGTTTAGTTGTTCTCGCTAATGTTCTCCAAATACGAATCACTACCTCTCATGCACCAAGCATTCCCACAGGAGTTCGAAAAGCTGCAAAAACGTTGCCCATCCAGTCGATAATAACGTTTTCCAAAATGGGATCAAATATCATCTAGGAAACCACTAGATCTGACCGGCTTAACCTTCTACTCCCTGGTTCTGTGTGTCTGGAGGTGGGAGGCAGACCAGCGCCATTTTGGACGTATGTCAGTTGATGTCTGGGTTTAATGGACTCTGGATCTGAATGAGGTGGGTATCCATCCGGGCTCCATCACTTGTGTGCTCCATGACCTTGGGGAACTCACCTCCCCTCTCTCAGCCCGAGTTTTCCCACCTGCGAAATGGTAGTAGTAACATTACCTTACTCCACTGGGCTGCTGGGTGGTCTCAGCAATGGGAAACACAAGGCATGGGGCACAGAAGTAATCATATCGTAATGTGCCCAGTGGTTGAAAATGGCATTTTTTGTCATTATTCTGGCAATAGATGGCTGCCGGCTATCTCTGTGCATTGCAACAGCTCCATTTGTGTGAACCGGCCCACACAGATTTATTTACTTGTTCTTTATTTACATTGCTTAATGCTTAGAGGATGAAGGAAGAGGAGGAAGACAAGAGGGAAAGCAGGAGGAAGAGGTGGGGAGAAGAGCGGGGAACAGCTATGATGACAGTGGAGGAGTAAGAAGAGGGCTGGGAGGACAAGAAGCAACAAAAAACGTATAAGCGGCTCATAAAGCCTAAAATATATACTTCGTGGCCCTTCAGAGAAAATGTGTGCTGACTCAGACCCTAGATCAAACAGGTTGTGTTGGGGCATTCACATCCCCGGGAGCAGCCCTCAACAGCAAGAGCAAATGTTTCAAGCAAGACACAGTTGAAGCTCCTCTTCCTGCCAAGGCCAAGAAACTGAAACAGAGTCACTTCCCCCATAACCAATAGTCAAAGGGCTAGAGTTGGCTAAGATTTAAAATTCAGGGACACAGACCCCACCTCTCAATAGGAGGAGTGGGAAGGAATTTGAAACCAACTTTACTCAATCATATACAATAAGGACTAAATCTCAGTCCTTCCTGGCCCCTTCACTCGGATTCTCTTGCTCAGTGAACAACCTGAGCTGCTGCACAAAGCAGCCCTGCTCGGAGACATCCGCAAAAGGAACTCTCTGGTTCTAACCGAACATTCGTCCTTTGCAAGTGATTTCTTAATGCCAGAGCAGGAAGAACAGCTGTTTCACTGCTAACCACACTTTACTGATTTCCCAATTGACAAGATCTGGAGACATTTTAAGTAGTTTCCCAAATGCATAACAATAGAGTTCCCACTTGGTACATGCCTTAGATGTGTCTGGGAAATCACTTCAGATAATGCCATCTAATGGACCAGATGATATAATTAAGTCCCAGTTACTGAGCGGCCCATCCCACGTACCCCATGCATTGGTGCCAATCTGAAGTTTAATCTCTCATGAGAGACCAATAAAGAAAAACCTCTTCGATAAAACAGTGCAACTGGGACTTTTTATGACTTTATGTTCAGCAACATAAATTCGACATCAATAGCCGGGCCTGGAACTTCTCCTGGCAGATGACAGCTGTGTTGGGTCATTGCTCACTCAATCAGAATCCCATAGAACTTGATGTTCTAAGGACTGTCTGGATATGACTTCTCTAGATATTGTAACACATGGAAAAGAAATGTTACAGAACCCAGAGTCCGAATATTCTGTATCCCCCAAACTCCTAAATCATTCCTGAGGGATTCAGACAAATGTGTTCTGAAGGGCTGAGGGACAGAGGAGACACAGGGAGACAGAAGAGAGGATTCAATTCAAATGAATGCCATGTTGGCATTAACAGAATGCCCCTTTAAAGACAAAAGAAAACGAAAAAAAAAACGAAAAAAAAAAAAAAAACACCAGAAAGCCCCATTATTCAGGAGATATCTGAAATTAAGATTTCATTTAAAAAGGATGTGGTCACTAAAAACCCAGAGTGGGATGAAGACATTTTCTTTTCGGATCCCAAGTATGGAAAAAGCAATTGAAAACACTCGCCTGGAGCTATTGCCTGAGAAAGAATTTTTAAAAAGAGTTCTAATTTATCAGGTTTGGCCACCATTTTTTATGGACATAAATTTTTTTTTTTTTAATTTTTCATTCCCTTGAAAGAATGATAGTGACGAGGAAAAAAAAAAGTCTCATGTATTCTCCTACCCATAAGAGTGGTATTCTACCCCATTTCAGGTGGCTTGGCAAATTGGCAAATTCAGAGCCTTGTAATAGTTCCTGCAGATGGAACGTCGTTCGGGGCTCGGTCCCCACCATCCAGTGCCATTTGTGGCTGCCATTTGCTGGCAAGACCGCCCTTTGAGAGTTAGCCTAGGTGAGAGGAGAATCCAAAGCTATGACAACTGTGTTCAGATCAGTGTGAGAAGCCAGGTGTTAAACCGGTACAAATAACTACACCTGGGCATGTATTCACTTACACTTTTTTACACGACTAGCAGATAATTGAGAAAGAAATCGACAAACCGACGGAGAACCGGCAGGGCTTTTCAGAATCATTACTATTTTATTACACCTTACGAAACTCCAAGAGGGGGTACAGCGTGCAGGATCTCCCGGCAATAACTGTGCAAGAGCTTTAGTTTGACCAGGACACCCCTTTCTTGGGGGACCTGGGTCTTACCCAGCCCTCAGTTTACCGATGAGGGCTGGTGAGGTTCAGAGAAGGAGGGGAGCGTGCTCAGGACTTCACCCTAATTGCAGTAAGAACTAGAAATTTCACTGTGTTCGCGTAAATCAGGTAATGTCTTATTTAGTAGTCTTAGTGAGTTTCTTCACGGATCAGAAACCGACTTTTCGAGATCAGCCACCTTCATACAGCTTTGCCCTTACATCAAAAGCACAAATCACAAGAACGCTAGCACCAGCCTCTTGCTCCACCGTTAGCAGAACACCCTGTGTCAGAACGCCACTCCCTAGAACTAGCCCTATGGCAGCTCTGTGGTTGAACGGCAGGGACCTCCTTCTTCTTATTTTATGCACAACTTTGTACTTGAAAGTAAAACAACTATTTCTTTGATGGCGTCTGAAGGCGCTCTGGCATTTACCCCAATGATAATTAATGTTCTGTCCAGGCCAAGGTCCTTTTCATCTAATTGTCTCTCTTTGTGTCTGAATAATAGACAGTAATCAAGAAATAAAAATTTTGCCTGGTGCAGGAAGAAAAGAGACCTAGGAGATCTAAGAATGACAGTTTGGACTTGCACACCAGGACCCAGGGCAGGAGCCCTCTGCTGGACGGGAAGGGAATTCACACACGTACACAGACGCCCACAGAAAGCCTCCTGTTAGTTATCGTCTCTCTAATGGGTGCCTTGGTTTTAAGATCTGTAATTAATTATAAGCAACGAACAACGGTCAGGAAGAGCTGACGGCGGTGTGGTGGTGGACAGCCTACTGTGAATTTGCGGACGTCTTGTCATGTTGAGGCCAGCTCACGCACTAGACATTCAGTCGTACCCAACGGAACCGCCGGAGATAAATTACTAGAAATATAGAACAAACTTCCGAAAAATTCACCCCCAGCGAAGAGCCAGTGACCATGCCAAACAGAGTGGATTTTGTAAGTCCCTCCCTCCACGGCCCTGTCTTCACCTAGACCGTGAGCACCCCTGCGTCCCCAGCACCGAACACAAAGCCAGGCACGGGCTTAGGGCCATTTCACGGTTTTAAAGAAATTGTTTGAATTGAACTGATTAAGTAGAATATCATAAAATTCTGGGAAAAATAACAGGTGGCCAGTGTCCCTAAATCCCGAGTAGACAGAAACTGTCCCCAGTGCCCAGGTGACCGGTGCCCAGAGCTTTCCATGATGGTGAGGACCCGGGCCGGTATATAGTGCCCACAGCACGGATGGTGGGAAAAAACCTGAATTTCCCAAAGAGCTCCTGCTTGCTCCAGAATTAGGGGAGCAAGAGAGGGAAAGGGCTCTTTGATGCACAGAACAAGGATCTGTCTCATAGGATGTTACTTTCCTTTTAAAGCTCAAAGGATGTCGCCCGGCAAGTCCGCAGAGTTACTTACAAGAGATGAACAGCGAAGGCGGCTTGTCTGCGCGGTGTCCTCAGGCCACCCCAGAGCGTGGGAAATTCTCTCCGTTCCTTGAACCCGAGCCAGCTTGTTCTGAAGACACATGCGGACGTGACACGTCGGCGTCATGTGAATTAACCGCCGAAATGCTCTGAAAGGCCAATCGCAACTATTTGAACCAAATGGCAACCTTGTTGGCAAGGGGAAGGGGAAGGGGTTTCATTTAAACTTCGAATTTCTAACCCAGGCCTCTGCTCAGCCATGGTGAAGCTGCTGCCCCCTCAGCGCGGGGACACGGGCGAGCTCTGAGTCTCCCGGCCTCAATCTGCTCACGTGTTAAATGGGGATGGTGATCGTGCCCACCTCATTGTAGGGACCAACTGAGCCGCTGTAGGTAAGGAGTGCTCGCAGCGCCTGGATCCACGGGAAGGACCACGTGGAGGTGAGCTTATTGCTCTTATCCTGTCCTACAAGCATGCTGGGGACGGCCAGACCCCTGTCTTTCTGCCAGCGCGCTGTGTTAATACTGGCTCTCGCTTGCTCGCGCCCAGGGATATGCACTCAGGACAGAGCACAGGATTCACTTCCGACTGCTGCTTTCACAAACCCCCATAAACTCGGCAGTTTTAGGAAACAAATGTATTATCTGATAGTCCCGGAGATCCCAAGCCCTAAAATCCCGGTGTTGGTAAGGCTACACTGGGGGAGAATCAGTTTTGGTGTCTTTTCCAGATTTTAGACACTGCCTGCATTCTTGGGCTCTCGCCCTCTCTTTTTGGTGACCTGTGTTTTGCTCATCACATCTTCTCTGTCTCCCTCTTATGAGGACCTTTGTGATTCTATTGGTCCCATGTGGACAAACCAGGATCATCGTCCCATCTCTGGAATCCTAATCAGTTCTGCAAAGTCCCACTTGGCACATAAGGTCCCGGGGACTGGGACGTGGCTCTCTGTTGGGGCCGCTGCTCTGCCTCTCACGGAGACACACCTTACTAAGCCCTGAATTTCTCCGAAACCCGCTCCTGCCTTCCCCCACCCCAACGTCTTCCTCCTCCCAATAAACAGCAGCAGCTTCCCTGAATGTATGTTTAATGACAACAAATTGTTGTGACTCTGATAAATTTTTCAAAGTCACAGCACCCCTTTGCTTAGTGTTTAAAAAAAAAAGTACCTATTAAGCAAATGTACATTTACCAAAAAAAGCAATAAACAGATGTCTCTCATTAGCGAAATAAGGGTTTTCAGTTTTACCGAACTTTAATTTCCTTCCTTAATGCTCATCAATAGATGTGATGAAATAAAGCCTTCAGCCAAATACTCAATTTTGCAAGTTTCCAGACACGAGGAACTTGGTGAAGTTGAGCTAGAGGACACGCCAGCTTGGCTTGACTCTAGGCAAGGAGATAGCTGCCATCCTGAGCTCGTCCTGGGACCATAGTCCAACACTGTATTCAAATTAAACAATTTCCCTAAAGGAGACTTGATTGGCCCATCCAGGGTTGGAAGAGCAACCAGAGCAGGTGTGGGGAAGCGTTAACCTTGACCTGACCTTGTGTCCACCATCACGTTTGTGCCTAGCCCCTGCGCTCAGGGAATTTGGAATGACCCGTCTCATGTAGTGTCGGGGTCCATCTCATGTAGAAATCTTGGATGACCAGGCGTCATGAGATCCAGGTGGGTGGTGAGGAGTGGAGCGTGCTGGGAGCACTTCTGCTCTGCATACAATTCTTCTCCAAACCAGCGAGGGCTTTCCCAGCTCTCTAGAAATAACGGACCCTCTTCATCTACCTTGTATTTTCCCACTTTGGCCAAAGACATGGCTCCCCACAGAAGTCTGACTTCCCTCTGAACGCTGCCACAAGAAATAACCCAGTGTGAGCATCGTGGTGAGCGTAATTCCCACTCACCCTGGGTGTCAGCGGTAGCAGTGAGGAGCGGGGACGTGGGCACACCTAAGGAGCCCCTTGCGAAGGCAGCCTCGCCTCCCCACCCCCACCACTAGCTGCCAGGCAGGAATGTGAGTCAGTCTGGCCGGACTGTCCCCATTTACACGGGACGAAGCAAAACGTCTACTTGTACATGCGGTCTTCCAATTGCTTCCCCGAAAGACTGAGAGCATTTTTTTATTACAAATTAAAGCACAGACATACACACACACGCAACTGTAACTTTCGTGAACAATTTCTCTGAACACCTGAATTCTGTCGGGCACTGAAGTCATCCTCCGGCTCAGGGAAAGAAGCATCCCTAGCCGTTTGCATGGATAGGAATGCTTAGCGGAACGCTGACCTTCTAGTCAAAAGACCAAGGTCAGTGAGGGAATAAACATGAGGACAGTAGTCCTGGTTATTGAGGCACAATCCAGGGGGTCTCCACGGAGGCAACCAGTAGACCTGCAGCTGTGGCCTCATCCGAATGTCTGAGGGTGGAGTTTAGAACCTCTCCAAGTTTGGGGTGGGGGGTCAATTCCACGAGGTTGTAGAGGATTAGCTGAAAACCCACTGGTCGTCCCTTCCTGGGCACGGACTCCACAC
Organism: Ursus americanus; assembly: GCF_024610735.1. Taxonomy (NCBI): domain Eukaryota; kingdom Metazoa; phylum Chordata; class Mammalia; order Carnivora; family Ursidae; genus Ursus; species Ursus americanus. The sequence continues at coordinate 21,856,414 of NC_142156.1, read as the reverse complement.
ACACTCTCAGGGCCTTTGTGCACATCCGGGCCGTGAAGGCCTCGCCGAGGCTCACCTGGAGCCAGGTAGCGGGACGCCCTTCAACCGGCGGTCCTGGCAGGTGCAAGATCCCTTTGTAAGGGCAACACAGGAAGTTCGATACTGTGGCTTCTTCTCTTTCCCTTTTAAGTTTAATCCCAGTAAAATTCACCAATGGTGTATTTGTGTTCTATGACTCTGGCTTTGAAATCATCAATTGCTTTTCACAAGAGTCTCGTCCTCAGCAATTAGTCTGGTTGACCAAGGGACCACCCCGTCCGAGACGGATCTGCAGTTTCGTCGTCGTGTGTAGCTTGGTTTGGGAACAATGGAAGTGTGATGGGATGTCTGGACTCCAACACGAAGCCTCCTTCGCTCACGATCCGTTCAGGGTCTGAGTGAAGAGCTTCTCCACGGCTCTCTCGTGCAGGTCTCCAGGGTGTCGACACAGCCCATGGGGGCTTCATCTCCGTCTCGATCTGTACCGGCTGCTGACTGATTCCACCACACTCACCAGTGACTGCCTTGTGCAATATTTCGCTCTGTCACATTCAAAGTGATGAAGTCAGCTCGGTTGGCAAGGAGGTGCTCCAGAACCTTCTTCTTTGCATCATGAATTACTTCTATCAGGCTCTGAGCCATTCTGTTTAAGAGGCTTTGGGCAAAGGCATCGAGTTTCCCAGCTCCTGAGAAGCCAATGCAGGAATGTCAAGACCAGTGAGCTTGGACTCATCGGACAGGTTGGGCTTGGTGGCTACATCATTCATCGTGTCCAGGGTGTGTGAACTTTCCCTGTCTCCAGGGGCAGAAACTAAGCAAGACCCTGACAGGCCTCCAGGGTCCTTTCACGTGATTACCTGAGCCCACAGGACACAGGTGTGTGTCTCCCAGGAGGTGGCAGCTGCTAGGCTTCCAGATGATCCATGTTGTCAAAAATCTCTGTTCTTCAAAACATCCTTGCTAGTTTGGAATCTCCGATGTATCGATGGGAAAGGGCATTTCGTCAGTGTGGTTCTCTGGGAAGTGGATGCCGAGAGATAGTGAGGAGTACAAGCAGTTTATGGAGAGCAAAGCCTGTGAAAGATTGAAGTGGAAGGAAGCAGGATTGGGCAGAGAGGGTTCTGGAAACGGACCTGAGAAAGTTTCAGCCCGCACAGCGGGAGGACCAGAGCAGAGTTTGCCTGTTGGCAAAGTCTTGGGCATGGGGCACAGCTGGCCAGTCACTGTGTCCCTGCTGTGATGTGTTCAGCCGCTGGCCGGCTGCCTGGGAGGAGGGAAAACCAAAGCAGATCCAGAGGGCAACAGGTGGAGACTGTCAGCTCACCAGACCCCTCGTAGCTAAGTGGCAAGCTAGGGAAACCAGGTGGCGCGTCTCCATGGCAGCCTCAAGAAGATACCTGTAATGGATCCCCTTCTACTCCCGAGCAGGTCTTGTTTTATCGAAGTCGATTTCCAGCCCTGTGCCAGGGAGAGCATCGGTGCTTCCCAGAGCTCTCACTCTGGCGGCAGGCAGGCTGCTGACGAGGCCTCCGCACGGCAGGACGCGGCTGCTAACGCAGGTGTCGCAGGCATGGGGTGTGCAAAGGGTGTGTGCAGTGGAGGGACCTGCACCCAGCCTCTGGGGGCCCGACCACCCTTCCAGGGACGTGCAGAGCCAGTCTGTCCATCTGAATGGACCGGTGGCTAAAATTCCGGATTTCTGGAAATAGGTCGTGCTACAACCGACGTGTGCACATTTTATCTAAAACCCACGACCGACCGCTAAGATGATTCTCGCTTCGTGCTCAGGCGGGACCCAGGATTGAGCAAGCAAGTTCTCCCTCCTTTGGAATCCCTGCAGCAGTGAGCTGTAGGGAGCCGGAGTCCAAAATCAAGGGGACTTGGGGTCAGAGATAATGCGTGAGACCCAGTGCCATGGCAAGGAGAGAAACCAGGGCAGCTGGGGGAAGGGACCGAGAGAGAGGAAAGCTGGAAATAAACCATAAAGAAAAGAGCCTACACTTAGATACTTGGTTACAAATCAAACCCAAATCCAAGCACGAGGCACTAAGACATTTAATAGCGGTGCTAATAATAACAGATGCTATTATTGTGTCTATTTTATAAATGAGGAAACTAAGTTTGAGGGTGAAGCAGAAGCACAGGGAGAGGCCGGACGAGATCGCATTCAGCTCCAGGGACAGGATCCGAGGGATCCAAGCCCAGTAAGAGAAAGGCTTGTGTAGGGTAAGGTACGTGTGGGCTTCCACGGGGGGTCCCCCGTGGAAGCTGCCTAGTAGGAAGAAGAAGCTCACCCCCTTCCCCCACTCCCTGCCACCCCATCTTGCGATAGCGTTAGCTGACTGGCGGGAGGACCTCCCACTCCCCCGTTGGGCACCAGACACAGTCTGGGTGTCCTTCTCAGCCTGTTTGGGAAGCGTCCTTACTTGAGTCTTTAATGGCCATGCTTTATTTCTCCAAGATACTTGAATCACCAATTGGCTGCCCAGAAATTGACGACATGTCATCCCAGGCCAACGTTATCACTTGCACTGACGGTGATCCTGGAGAGCCTGACACGGGATGTCCTGCAGGGATGGGAAGGCGGGGGAAAGTTAGACCAGCAGCCCCCAAATGCAGACAAGGTGATTAATGGGGGTGGTGAAGAGGTCATTTTGCTGGATGCAGTAAAGGGAGGTACAGCTGTTGACTGGAGAACTTTTTCCAGGAGGGAGGATGGATCGCTTACGGGGAACAAGGTCCCATCATAACTATCCTCGCCTCTCAGAGTTGTGGCTGGTTCAGCCTGAAGTTGACAGTTAGCTACATTAATTAGGAAGACAAGCAGCCTTCTCGGGGCCTCTGCTAGGTGTCAGGCCCTGCCTCGGGCCTGGGAACAAAACATGAAAAAAGGCAGAGGAAAATACCCCCTGGCCAGGGGACTTACATTTTGGGGCGGGGGATCCAGACAACGATCAGGTGTACTGGTAACACGCACTGTGTATCAGGAACAGAAGGGCCATTGATGGGAGCAAAGTGAGGAAGAGGTGGAGGGAGTGTGGCTGGAGGGTGGGGGCCCAATGTTAGGAAATACGAATTCCTCAGCGAGAAGGAAATCCCTTTGCAGTAACTCAGTGTAGCAAACAAAAGGCAGAATCACGAAGTGGTAACTGTAACCGCACTTACTATGCACCCACGGTTTACTTCATTCTTACTTAGTGACACATCTGTTGGCGGTCTGGCTATGACCACCTTCTTTCATTTTTTCTTTTTCTTTCTTTCTTTTTCTTTCTTTCTTTCTTTCTTTCTTTCTTTCTTTCTTTCTTTCTTTCTTTCTTGAAGATTTATTTGTTTATTTGAGAGAGACAGCGAGAGAGCAGGAGGAGGGACAGAGGGAGAGGGAGAGAGAGAATTTCAAGCAGACTCCCCGCTGAGCATGGAGCTCGATGTGGGGCTCGATCTCCTGACCTTGAGATCAAGACCTGAGCAGAAATCAAGAATTGGTTGCTTAACACTGAGCCACCCAGGTCCCCCACCTTCATTCTTTCTATTCTCATTGTTATTTCTTTCATTTATTACTTTATTTAAACACTCGAAATAAGTCATCCACCCACCATGATGGGAGCCCCATTGGGTAACAGAATTATTTTTATTTTTTACATAGTGGACCCAAGTCTACTTGTCTATGCGTTGAAATGTGATATTTGAGCAGGTTATAGCTTCCTCTACAAAATTATATATTCATAGCATGTTTTATTAAAATGAAGGTTACTCCTCTCTTTGCTCTGTTCCTTAAGCTGAAAATTACACCTTTAAATTCCTCCCCCCATTATCACATCTCCATATAAGACAGAAAAGGGCATTCCCAAGAGGAGATCCCCCCAGCCCCACCCTAGACTGGTATATAAATAGTAAGGAGCCGTTATGGAAATTGCTGCTATTTTATCGGAGGAAACTTTAAAAGGCCTCGTTTTTAGAAATGCTTTCAAACTGAAATTTTAGAATTTCCCTAAGCTTATTCTTGGGGTCCAAACATGGGGAAAGCAACACAAAAAAGGAAAAAGATAAATCAAAGACTGGCAGTGAGACGTAACAGTCTGATGAATGTTACTAACTTTCCCTTTTATAGCAGGTGTAGCGATTGGGATCCCCAGGCCAAGAGGCAGAGTAGCCAGAAGTTAGGACAACAGGTGCCGCCCTGACCACACCCTCGTCTGGAGCGCCCACCTCCACGGCCCCTGCATATGGGCTTCCTGCAAGCAGAGACTTCTCATTTTAGGACAGAGTTTATGGGGAAGTGAAATGTCAGGAAGAAGCTTCACACAGCAGCAGATGTGAGCGCACCCATTTCCTTTACCCAAGGGCAAGACTTTCTTCCAGCTGCTTTGAAAAGACCTTGTTGATTTGTGTTTTCAGAAATAATGGTTTGAGGTAGGGTCACACGGTGGTCAGAAATCATTTGTGAGCATTTCAGTGGCCTCATTTGTCTTTTGTCGGGAACATGCATCCTTATCTGAGAGAGGGGGCCTTGGACCTGGGGACCCTCAGTGTCCCCAGGAGGTTGGGGTGACCAGCCACGTTCCCCGAGGACTGTGCCTCATAGGAGCGGGGCTCCCATGCAGCTGCCATCACCCCCCAGGGCTTAAAAAAGAACCATCCCGGGGCGCCTGGGTAGCGCAGTCGTTAGGCGGCTGCCTTCGGCTCAGGGCGTGATCCCGGCGTTCCGGGATCGAGCCCCACATCAGGCTCCTCCGCTAGGAGCCTGCTTCTTCCTCTCCCACTCCCCCTGCTTGTGTTCCCTCCCTCGCTGGCTGTCTCTCTCTCTGTGTCAAATAAATAAATAAAAATATTTAAAAAATAAATAAATAAAAAAATAAAAAAGAACCATCCTTTTCATTACATTAAAATAAATTCTCGGAGTGATGCAAATACGTGGTGAACACCTGTCTAATACCAGAAACTTTTTAATGAGGAAAACGTGGTCTCAAAGGCCAGAGCCTTTGTCAGTCAAACTGGAATCTAGTGACATTACTTTGCCTTCATTACCTATTTGGAGAGGTGTGTGTGTGTGTGTGTGTGTGTGTGTGTGTGTGTGTGTTTGTGATACCTATTTCCATTTCTGGTAGAGATATAAAATTTCCTTTATACATGTATTCATTTAAATACAATCCTGTATCACGATTTCTTTGGTGCCCCACTTTCCTGGTTCAGATGCCCGCACACCCCCTCCCTGACTGCACACAACAGTTTGGGTCCTTGTAAGTGCTGAATGGTCTTGCACTGAGGGAATAGACCACAATACATCCATCCGTTCTATGGTCCATGTGCATTTGGACGCTTCCCTGTTTGGGGCTAGGGTGTGAATCTTGGGGGTTGTGTATGTTTCTAGGGTGAACATATACCCTGGAGGCATGGGTATGCACATATGCAGCTTTGCTAGATATTTCCAAAGAATTTGGCAAAGGGCCTGTACCGACCGACTCCCATCAGCAGAGGATGGGGTGTCCTCCCTCCACACCCTTGTGAGCGCTTTGCATCTTTCTCCCGTGTACTTTAGCCATCTTGGCAGGTGTGAGTGAAAGTGCGTGGTGTTCCCCGGGGAAGGGGAAGAACCTTTCGTGGTCTCCTGGCCACTTAGCCTCCTCGATGAGGTGCCTGTTCGAGCCATATGCTCACTCTTCCGTTGGGTCATGGAGTGTTAGAAGGGAGGGTAGTTGGTGATTTTTGGGGAATTAGTGACAGGAAGCAGATCTGAGGGGTCTCCTGGATCCCTGGCAACGTTCCGGATTTTTTCTGGGTGTGCAGAGCTTTATAAAATTCAAGGGGTGCAGATTTTCTGTATGCACTTACAAAAAGTTTCAAAGAAAGAAAGAAAACTGCACAATTTTAAGAAAATAGTCAAGATGTTTACAAATGTGTCCAAACCCTGGAAGGCTGCCCACGAGGGACTACTGTTGGGGGGGAGGGCACTGGCTGGGGCGGTCGGCAGGGAGCAGAGCCTAGATGAGATCCTGACCTCACGGGTTCACTGTCAGAAGCACCGTGTCCACATGTCCTTGCCGCCCAGCATGGGCAGGAGGGACAGGGGCACAACCCCATGTGTCCAGGACCTCGTCCTTCCTGGCTGTGGAAGCTATAATGAATGGATGCCTTGTGGGTCACCAGTACGTTCATACCACTCGTCTGCCTATAGCTCCCAGACTCTACTGACGAAAGAGCTTAGGAATCACCCCGAAAACATGTCACCATCTGGCTCCCTCCAGCCAGTCTCATCACGCACCCTTGCCAAGTTTCCCTGCGTATTCTCTGTTCCAGCCACCCAGGGCGACTTCCCTGTGGGGGATATACCACGTGCCTTTATGCCTAATACTAATAAGTGAGCAAGATGGAAGACTGTCACACATTCAGCAGTTCACATATGATGGTTAGCAATAGGCGTGTTGCAGGGGATTCTCCAATCGCTCTGTGAGGTGGGTATCTAGCGTGACTTCTCTTTTGTTGATAAACTCCGGACACAGGGCCGGCGAGCACAGGCTGGGTTTGGTTCCTACCACTGGCTTCTAGCCGTCGACATGTTTGGTGACTTGCTTACGTTCATGACTGCATTTGCCGTCTGACTAACAGTGTCTCCAGCTGGGACCAGGGTCTCACTTACCTCTGTCTCCTGTGGCTGACCCAAAGCGAATGACCAAGGCGTGAACACTGGATGAAAAGCCCAACGAGCCATTCCATTTGTGTTTTTATCATTGCTGCCACTCTTCACAATGACCTTCTCATCCCGGCCAGTGATGTGTTTGTGGGGTCCCATCAGGAGAAGACCCTGTCCACACAGTTCAACAGAGATCGTGTCATCTGGGAGCTAATTACAGAGGTGCCCTAAGAGCTCAGTCCGCAGGGAAGTGAGGCGGTCTGGAGATTAAAATGTCAGAAAACCATCAGGGCTGGCAGGACCAAGTCAAGGGTCCAGGACCCCGGGGAGAGGTCCAAACCCTGAAAGACAGTCTGCACCCCCAGAGCCAGAGCCAGCGTGGGAAATCTCCCAGCAGGTGTCGGGACCTCGGGGAGGTAGGGGGAATTGGACATGAAGAGAGCAGAGCCAATGCTGGGAAGATCCCAAAGTTGAGAGAGGGCACCGAGAGAAATGCTTTGGCTGCTTCCCTACTCCAAGCTTCCCGCCTTCATCATTGACCCTGCTGGTCAAACCCACACAGACGTGGGTACAGAAGCCTGGGACCCAGGGTCTGCAAGGATCAGCCCCTGCCACACAGACCAGAGCAGAAGAGCCAGGAATGAGACCCAGCCATGGGAAAAACCGAGGTTCATTTCCACGGGCTGACCAATTTTATTTATTTATTTATTTATTTATTTATTCATTCATTCATTCATTCATTTAAAGTCAAATAATTAACATATCGTGTATTATTTGTTTCAGAGGTAGAAGTCAGTGATTCATCAGTTGCATACAACGCCCAGTGCTCATTCCATCACGTGCCCTCCTTACTGTCCATCACCCAGTTACTCCATCCCCCCCCCTCTCTCCTTCAGCAACCCCTCACTTTGTTTCCTATAGTTATGAGTCTCTTATGGTTTGTCTCCCTCTCTGATTTCATCTTATTTTATTTTTCCCTCCCTTCCTTTATGTTCCTCTGTTTTGTTTCTTAAATTCCACAGATGAATGAAATCCTATGATATTTGTTTTTCTCTAACGGACTTATTTCGCTTAGGGCTGATCAATTTTAACGAATCCCGAGATTCGCCATCCCTGCCCCATCTGTCCATCCCTTCTTTCCTACACAAATATCTGTGGGGTCCCTAAGAAATGGTTGGGTCTGGTACAGAAAGGGTTAGGATGGAGAGGAGACTGTTGATTCTGGTGGTCCTACACCCCATCCCTCCTCCAGTGGGGAAGCAGGGCTGGGATCCAGAGCACAGAGGAAGACCTCATGGGACAGAACAGAACAGAACCCGCCACCATCACCCCAAGGCCCTGGGACGACACCAGTACTGACCTCATTCCTCTTGCCCCCAGCACGGTCAGCTTACACCAGGGAACTGCTCTCTTCCTTTTGGAGCACGAGGCATAAGAACTGAAGAAAGCAAGCAAAAACAATGTCCTTAGTAGGAAAGACAAGCTCCTCCGAGTCATTTATCTCACAGGAGGGGGTCATACCTTGGAGACTCATGGAGATTCATGCCAGAATCTCCACTCTCTTCAGCTCCCACATGGAATGGTTTGGCACATGAGAAGGAAGCAGCCAGCCTAAAATGGGAGAGAATGCTAGAAACACGTCAGCTTTCTTTTTATCACTAAAAGAGCACAGCAGTATTTATTATGGTACCCAGGATAATATTCTTATTCCACTCTTCCGTGGATGGTGAGGCTGCTCTTTTCTTAGCAGCAACTACTGGACACACAAACACATGACAAGCCTGTGTGCGCACCGTGGAGGGAATGGTGGGGGCTGCCCTGGGGACGGGGAAGAGGAGGAAGAGGAGGCTGTCTACTGGAGGAGTGCGGTTTATATGGCCTGTTTTCTGTTTTTCTGCCAAGTGCAGTCCCAATTTCTACTCTTTGTGATGCAGATGACGTTACGTGGGTTAATTACCTGTATGCATTTTCTTCTTCGTCTCTCTCTTAGGCAAAAATACTGCCTTAAGGGGCGCCTGGGTGGCGCAGTCGTTAAGCGTCTGCCTTCAGCTCAGGGTGTGATACCGGCGTTATGGGATCGAGCCCCGCATCAGGCTCCTCTGCTATGAGCCTGCTTCTTCCTCTCCCACTCCCCCTGCTGGTGCTCCCTCTCTTGCTGGCTGTCTCTATCTCTGTCAAAGAAATAAATAAAAATCTTAAAAAAAAAAATACTGCCTTAAATTCCAGAGTCACGCAATCATGTCTGAAGGCCATGGGCCCATGACATTGAGGGAATGCCGTGAGACAGATGTGAGATGTCCAAATCCCAGATGCCTCCTCTTAACACGGTTATAGATGTGGAGAGAAACAGTAGTGGAAGTATTTGTAATCCTCAGCAAATGTCCTCAAAATGCTCCCCAGGAGCACAGATGGATTCACTAGCTGGCTTTCCCACTGTATAGAATAAGTGACTGAAATTCTATCTTCAGTTATAAATTAACTTGGGGACTTTGGAAATATATCACAATATCTGTGAGCTGGAGAGATCTATGAATTTCAATCTGTCAATACCCACAAATAGTTCCAGAACACTAAAAATACACAGACCCAGGAGCTTGGGACATCTGGTTTACCAGCGCCTGCCTCTCTCTCTCTCTCTCTCTCTCTCTCTCTCTCTCTTCCTCTCTCTCCCAGTAGCTTAGCTGCTTCACATGCCCCCATTTGCTGCTAGGAGCCATGATGATCTCAGGTGATGTCTGCAGTGGGTGTCTCTCTGCCCGAGGCAGACACATTTAACTCCATCAACGGAGTTACTGCTCTGAGGCCAAAGGATCTCCATTTCCTGTCCTTCACTTTTGTTTCTCACATGAGTGTGGTATTCATTTCCAGCTCTGACTGGCAGAATCTCCCCAGCAGTATCAAAAGATGGAAGAAATCAGAGGAATGTCTGCTGAGCGCTCCCCTGACGTACCTGTTCCTTGCATCAGACACAACACTGCAGCAAGACAACTATCACGGGCTTGTCTGAAGTTCCAGAACGAATCCAGTAAGTGATGGGAGCCTCCTTCTCTCAGCTATTCCATTGCAGAGATTCCCCCAGCTCTTTGGTGTCAGGAATCCACAAGACAGAAATCTCAAAGCCCCCGAGATTCAGGAGGACGTGTCCTCCCCTGCAGAACAGGATTTGTGGGCTCTTGGTGTCTCCACTCTGTCTGTTTCCTCTGAACCTAAATCCAGGCATTTGCTGCAGGAGTCTCTAATGCAAAAATGTAAAACTGTCTAAGCAAACTCAGAAGCCCTGCTTGAGAATCCTGGTCGATTTTCTTCTCCTGAGCACTGGGAGGAGTGCCTAAGTCTGATCACCACCTTTCTGCTTGAAAGGAGTGTGCATTTTCTCTTGGATAATATGCCCTTAAGCCTAGATCCTGGGCTATCTCAATGCAGCTAGCTCATTACCGGTGGAAACAGACACTATAAAAGTAGAGAAAAATCCAAAATTAGGTGATACCTCCAAATTCCATCACACTTAATCCATAAACATCAAAGTTTTTGCTAACCATCACAGACCTCTCATGTCTTAGTGGGGTTTTGCTGAATCTAGAGAGAAATTGATGCCAAAAAATCTAACTTTTAGGGAAAAAAAAAGTAAGGAAGTGAAAAAAAAGGATGTATGGTGTTTTGTTCCTTTTATTTTACTTTTTTCTATTAAAAAAAAAATCTCACCCCTTTCAAGCCCCCACCTAGCTTGGGATCACATAGCATTTTGTATCTAAATGGTCCAAAATGGGCTTTTGAACAGTGGACATCTCCAAAAGGTGCAATTTATGCCCCAGGGAAACGAAAGATCCCTGCAAGTCTTTCCCAAGTGCAATGGCAGGTTCTAGCTCATTCAGTTTCTGCTGAGGCTCTCTTCCTGACTTGCAGACAGCTGACTTCTTGCTGTGTTTTTACGTGGCGTGAGAAAGAACAAACTCTGGTCTCCCTTCATCTAAGGGCACTAAGCCCACTGTGAGAGCCCCACCCTCATGACCTCATCCAAACCTCCCAAATGCCCCAGCCCCAGATACCATCACACTGGGGCTTAAAGCTTCAAAATGGATTGGGGCAGAAGACAACCCAGCTCATAGCAACTACCATCCCAAGTATAGGACAGTGACAAGTGTGTAGCAGATGATTGCCCAATATGTTATGAGAAAAAAAAAAAAAATAAAGGAAGGGAGAAGGTTCCAGACTTATTTCCCCTCCCTTAGTATATGCAAATCTGTGTTGGATGATTTTTTGCCAACTTAACCCCACCCCTACTCCCTTCTAATCCTAAGGACTACTTTTTAGAGATCTCTTCCAATGACAGGAAATCAAACCAGACAAAAATGAGGCAAAAGCCATTATCACTGGGAAGCAGGTAAGTGTGGTGGCCTCCCAGTGCTCTGGCCAAGCTCAAGCTCTGGTCAGACTTCTCACGCTCAGTCTTTTTCCATCGCTTCAGGATGACGTCATTGGTGACTTTGCCTCTGATTCTCCCACTGCAGTTTCCAGACCTTCGTCCTCCTGTTCGACCCACAGTCCAGTTCCAGGATTAAACCCTGTTACTTGTAACAATTGCAGGGGATGCTTTCCTGATACAGATACAATAGCCACGTTGATACAATATTCTAAAGGATGTCTTTCCCATTCTTTGTGCAATATTTTTGTTTTATCAGAATTTCATCCCAAGAGATTTTACATCCATATAAGTTTTCCTTGCACCCTCTTTTTGATGCTAAAAGGACGAGATTTGTACAGGACAGCGAAAGGAAGACTGTGCTAGTGAAGACCGTGGGATCACGGGATGAAGGGAGTCAGGCACTGGGAATGAGCAAGAGACAAGGGTATTCATTGTAGATGTGTCCAGGGGCAAGGCACAGAAAACTCAGCCAGCAGTTCCCTAAACCATAAGAAAATGTATTTTTTACTTTAGAAGTCTGGAGGTGAGTTCAGAATTGGTTTCTTCATCAAGGTCCTGGATCCCAGCCATCTTTCCCATCCTCCTTCCAGAACTCTACAACGGGATGGGAAGACAGAGGACAGTAGAGCTTTCTTGCAGGACAATAATTATCAAGAGAAAAATAGTCCCCAGAAGGCCTCAAAAGACACCTAACTTTTGGGTCTGATTGGCCCAAACTGGATCACGCAACCCGTCTCCGGCCCATTCCCTGGCAGGGGAATGCGATTACCTCCGCGGAAAGAAGCCAGTCACCATCCATCCGCTGGGGTGGGCAAGGGGCTGGTGCTGCCCACCACTGCGGGCTCCCAACCTGGCCCACCCCAAAAGGGGGAGACCTTTCTCTTCTCCAGGTGCTCAGGCATCATTCTGGGGGATGCAACGGGAAGTGTCATGGTGACTTTAGCAATTCACTTTCCATGATCCTGTGTCCTTCTGGCCACATCAAGGAAAAGTCATGTTTGGTGCGTGTGTATCCATAAATCCTTCCTCATCCTCTGGAATCTCCCTTTTAGACAACAAGGACACAAACCTGAGACGCGAAGCCTCATGCGGGTAGCAACATCTAGGTCGCAGTGTTTTATATTTATTCTATTTATTTCCATAGTTACCTACTATTTTTGAGAAGCAGATAGTTTTCCATCCATAGTACCCATTCATAAAAAAATTCCTTTTTAAATACATTTAAGTACAATAAGACTTTTAAAGTAAATATGACATAGAAAATAGTACAAATATTGTTGCAATTATGCGAAAAATGGTAGCAATGCTCAACAGAAGATTAAAAATAGGAAAGTGTTGTTTAAAGATTAGCAAAAAAGGTTTGAGAGAGAAATAGGTCTACAGTTCAACTAGACCCATCAGGAAAACCTGAAAACTGCCTCTGGATTAATTTTCAAAGCAAGCAAACTCTAATACAAAAATATAAGCTCTGTGCCAACTTTTTCTTCCTTCCGACAGCACCTCACCACTCCACAATAAATCTCCAAACACACACATTGTTGCAGATTGAAACATCAAAATACTGCATCGGTTCAAAATCCATTTGAGCCAACCAAGGCACTTGTTAACCGCCGCCATAATTACCGTTATTTCTGAAGACAGCCTGATCTATTCCCGGCATCATTAACCATATTGATTTCTTATTAAATTTGGAACTGAAATGACAGAATTCATAAGTGAATGCATATGTGTATATAACACATACTCTTTCTTTCTTTCTTTCTTTCTTTCTTTCTTTCTTTCTTTCTTTCTTTCTTTCTTTGACAGAGAGAGAGAGACAGCCAGCGAGAGAGGGAACACAAGCAGGGGGAGTGGGAGAGGAAGAAACAGGCTCCCAGCGGAGGAGCCTGATGTGGGGCTCGATCCCAGAACGCCGGGATCACGCCCTGAGCCGAAGGCAGACGCTTAACGACTGAGCCACCCAGGCGCCCCCCCCCACACTTAACACACATACAGTGCTTCAGTAGTGTTTCTTAATCTCTGAGGCACACAAACAGAACTTATTTTAAAAATCAGGGTGAGTAACATCAATATTTCCTACCCAGAAAAACCGGCTTCATCCTATATTTTTAAGCCAGGCTCAGAGGCGTAAAAGTATTGCTTCTGGTGAGCACCCATCTTATCAGTGTTTTCCAGAGTGTGGCTTGTCCCACCAGTGACACGTGATGTAACTTTAGGTGATGCCCAGAAAACATTAAATTTATTTCCTATCGGGTTTTTCATGTCGGTTCTCTTCCAACAATGCTTGTTATTACGTCGAGGAGAACATCTCATCCCGAGAATGGAATGTCTTCACCGTCTCCACCACCTACCGGTTTTCCTATTAGTCAAAGACTGATCGAGCATCACGCACAGCATCCTGGGTGAGAATCAGAATCTAGAAATGGACACTCCTTTGTACCAGCTGGAACGGGTGGCTACAACGAACATCTGAAGGAACAGATGATGATTCGCTCACGCAGTGGGTGGTCTGGGGGGGCACAGGCCCCGGGGTCCTGTATCTGAGCCTGTGCACAACTTGTGTTTTTTCTTACGTGGACACATGTGGTGTCTGGGCTTCTCTCATGAGATGCTCACACGTCAGCCTTCCAAGCAGGAAGGAGGTGAGCAAGAAGTCTTTTCTTTTTGAAAAGCTTTTTTCTACCTTGGAAAGTTTTTTTTTCTCTTTCTTTTTTTGGCTTGTCTCTTTTTTTGTTTCACTTTTGTGTATTTGCTTTCTGAGAAGTTGCACCCCTGACTTCCCTTTCTGCGTCTCTGGCCTCTCCTGGGTCCCACATCCGTACACCAATCACAGGCAAGGGGGGAGGGGGTGATGGTACCTGACGGGCTCAGGTGCTCGGCTTCCTTCCTCAGGACTGGGAGTGAGATGTGCGGTCCTCGGTACGAAACTGGGATTGGCTGACAGGGAAAGAGGAAAGAAGCCTTTTGGTTGGCAAGGAATAGAGTGAGCCTCATGGATTATTTGTTCTATATTTTTCCTTTTAACTTCCACTTACCACAACAGCAAAAAACAGAAACTGGAGGTGATCTGAAGCACTACACTGTAGAAAGGTGGTTGGGGTGTGTGTGGGAAGGGGTGGTTATGGCCAAAGTCTCGATATGATTCTGGAATGTCTGACTCTTGGGAGGTGTGTGTGTGTGTGTGTATAATTATACTTTATGGGTAATTAGTACAGGGTTAGAGAATTACTTAGAGAGATCCCAAAACCTAAAAGAGGCCCAGCTACTCTACTTCTCAATTTTGCTGATAGAATTCCCTACCTTGAGAGTCTTTCTGACCTCCTTTGTCAATGGCATGTGACTGAATCCTTGCCAAAATTACCAGAGAGGAAGTCTGATGGGGGAAAGGGGAGAAGCTTGAAATAACTTCTATAAAGATATTTTTCATTAATTACAGAGACACCTGAATTGTCCTGCTTTTAAATATGGTCATAATAGGATGTGATGGTAGGAGCTCTAGCAGCCATTTTGGGGCATGAGGTGACAAACAAACTAATAGACTAAAGAAATTGGAGTGCAGGGATGGGGAAATCCTGGGTGTCTGAAGACATCTGAGAGCTTCTGAACCAACCATGTGACCACTCAGCTTTAGACCTCCTGTTCTATGAAATAAGAAACCCTATTTTGTAAATCCTTCTACTTACTAGTTGATGGGCACGGATACAAAGTTGCATTGGATGATTCCCAATGAACCTGAGATTCTGATGGTGAAATTCTAGAATACATAGGTGAATCTATTTTATATAGGTGAGGAGCATATTCTGGGTTTCTACGTAGCTTTCCAGAAGTCCTAAAAAACAAAACAAAACAAAAAACAACAGGGCCGCACATTTCTTATTGCTTTATCATGAAAGTAACCTTAGCACCACCACCTTCTCTTTGCCCGTACCACTGTCAAACGCTTTTCCGTGCATAGGTAAGAATTGACTTACTTCATGACATAAACTCAGCAAAGTATACAGACCCCTTCCATGCCTCTGTTCAGCATTTCAGAGACCTGAGGTGGCTGTGCGAGGCAGACAGTTTCAATAAGGAAAGATTGCTAAGTGCAGTCAAAGCCATAGGGACGTAGAACTGAGTTACGGGGTCAGAGAATCTGGCTTGTTTTCTATTTCCAGTGGAAAGCACTACTGAATACCACAGTGTTCCTGAGTATCTCGTAAGAAAACTTAAAAAGCACATTTCTTTTTGTCAGCTTGATAAGTGACCCTGTAAAAATCCCCTAACTCCCTTCGCAGACAAATATGAAAATTACTTTCCAGTTCAGATATGTTTATTCTTCCTTTAAAAAAAAAAAAAAAGGTGAATCCTAGCTCCTCTCAATAGTTTCTATGATTTTACTGGGTTTATAAAAAGTAATGATTTTATTAAACTGTAAGACCATGGCAGATGGAGAAACTATAATTTGGAGAGATTAAATGAGCTGAATTTTATATGCCTGTAGCATTTAAGGCATTGAAAAATAACAGAATAATTGGAAAACGATGCATTGTGGACACCAGCCTATTTCTCAGCTGAACAGCTAATAATCACTTCTCGCAAGGCTCCAGATGTGCGTGTTTCCTCTAATAACGGGGAGTTAAAAATAACATTTCTAATTCCTCCTCCAAGTGCCGATCAGCTGCCCCACTGTTGCCTGGCACCCCCGGGAGGGGACGTTGTCGGGCGTCTTGAAGCCGCTCCCCGACAATAAATAAATCAGCGCGTTCATCACATTATTCAAACGCAGTCTTAATGACTTGCTCCGAACTTTTCCCGGCGGGCTCCTGGGTGCTGGTCTTCCAGCTCACGACATCGTGCTCAGTGGACGGGCCGCTGGAAGGGCTGCTGGATGAACGTTTACTAGCGCTGGCTCTTCGCTGGATTCCGTGTCCGGGGTCGCTAGCAGAGCCCAGCTCCCGCTCCCCCGCAAACCCAGCGCCTCTCCTCGCCTCCTTCTCTGTGGGCTGAGCAGCATGGTGCGGGCTCACGCTTCTAGTGCCGGAGGGACTGACTTAGATGGCTCGCTTTCCACGTGTGGAGATGACCACAGCCTTACTCGGGCGGAGCTCTGGAACGGCGCAGGGAGAGACGGTCAGCGGTCCCCTGCACTCTGTTTCAGAGGGTAGCGGGCCCCACGGACTGTGTCACGGTCCCAAGGGCAGTGACAGACTCCCGATTTGGGGTTTGGGGAGTGAGCCTTGGGATGGGAGGAAGTGTGGAATCTTAGTTTTGGTTCATCCACCAGAGTGCTGGGCTGGTGGGTGATTTCTAACTGCTCGGATTCCCATCTGGAAAACGAAATACCGATAGGCTGACCTAGATGCCTCCACGGCTCTTGAGGAATCAAAGGGACAAGATAAGACGCACCTGCAAACTGAAGTCGACTTCTGCCTCCTCCTTGTGGCTGCGGAGGCCCCAGGACTGGGAGGTCCCACGGCGAGACAGAGGCCAAACCCTGCACCGCGCTTTGACACCCTGGGGTGCCAATGGATGAGAGAAGAAAACACGGTAATGATATCGTAACTGTAACTTTGTCCACAGCACAGAATCCACTTCAAGCCCAGCCGCCCCCACCCCCCGATTCCACGTTTGACTGACAAGAATGCACATTGCATGTGACATGGGACCTTCACCCAAATATTTGTCTCCCATCGCCTCTTTGAAATTTCTGCAGAGAAGACAACGTCCCCCTGACCCTCCGTGAATTCGCTCTTCTGTTCAGGTTTACGTAATAAACCACTGTGTACGGAAGAATTCACTTTGTCCCAAGTGAGGTCTGTCCTCCACCCTGGCTCCTAGCAGGGAGCCCCTAAAGCCTTGCCATTTCCTCAGTGATGGCCCTGTCTATGTCGTGCATAGGGCCCCTTGGATCACACCTGAGAGTTTATGCTAATCAGACCACGGGACGGGGCGTGGCCAGGCCAGAAGGACCAACCAGCTGCTTAGAGGTTGGGCGGTGGGAGCCCGGTGACGTCAGCCCCGCCTCCAGCGAGGGCCAGGCTGGAGGTTCAAGCCCACTGGTGTGGTTCACTCGTTGGAACCCGTGTATCGACGCCCCACACAGACTCTGGAAGCGCGGGTGAACCGCCTTGTTGGCGATGCTCGGTGTGTGTGGTCACACGTCACAGCTGGGAGGGGTGCGCTGTCCAGGGCTCTGCAGGGAGAGGTCGGCAGGAGCTCCACGTCTGGACCCCTCCCCGTGCGCCCTGGGAGCCCAGAACCAATCCATTGCGCTGAGACGGTGGCTGAGCACTTGAGGCCGGCAGCGAATCAGTACGTGGTCAGACAGCGTGGTGTTTACACACAGATCGTAGAGAAGCAACGTTGTCAGCATGAACGTGCCGTTAATACGGCATAAACCCCTTTTCTGCCAAGACCACAGATCATCTATAAAATATGAAGTGTCCTGCACGGTGTGTTAGAATCACTCCTCTCTCCCTGGGTTTGATCGTTTCTGTGCGAATTGATCCTGCACTCCCATCCCGCCCCTGCTGTGTCTTGGGGCTGTGCCTACCTCGAAGCCCGGGAGGCTCACCACAAACACCACCCATAGGGAGTGGGGAACCTTTAACTTGTTTTTGGAATTCAAGAAGGGGTCTGCAGTACGACACCTCCAGAACTCAAAGACAAGGCTCCCCGTGGAGGATACATATTTAAAAGGGTGTGGAAACCAGAAAGAAACCAGCACAGGCCGCACGATGGTTTCGTGTCCTGTGCCACGAAGGAGCACCTGAGTCCTTCCACGGGCAAACCGTAGCATCTCTCCGCGCGTTGCTCAGCTGGCGGGGTTTTGCCCAGTCGGGCGCCTGGCTGCAGCCATGAAGGGCACATCCAGCTCCTCTGCACAGGCGGGCAGGTAACAACCTTCAAAAGAGAAGAAAGAACTGAAAGGCCTGGGAGTGGGAGGTGTGTGCACAGCCCCGCGCTCTGGCCCACCCGCTCTCACCCACGATGTTCTCACAGTTGGGAAACACCTGCCCCGAGTCGAGGAGCCGTGGAACCCAGAGGAACAAGGACATTCCAAAACAGGACTGAAAGGGGGGAGGAAAGCCCTCTGTCAGGAAGCGGGAGAGGCATGGATGAAGGACTCTTTATAAGCAGTGCCGACACCTGCCATTTCGGTACGTTTCATTCATTGGGTCATACTTCATCGTAAAACGAAAGGGTAGGTCCTTCCCAGTCTTGCAATACTATATCAGGATTGTGAGGGACCCCCATTTTTATGTGATTTCGGGCTGACGAAATAACAGGAGCAGTGGCAAGTCAGGGGTGACCTAAGCCATCCTGAACACATAGAACATTTTTAAATGGGTAGAACAGTTAGCCTCACACAGTGCCTGGATTTCAAAGCAACACCCACGTCATTGTAAAGTGCAATTTATCCCAGTGAACAAAAAGGTGATTTCTACTCCCAGCCTCAGCTGCCTCTAGAGAGACAATCTGCAGCCTTAAATAAAATACACACATTTCATCTAAACAAATGGCCCAGATGAACCATTAAAATCAGAGTCATTTCCGTGCTTCTCCTAAAACACAGACATCGACTGGTTTTATCCATTGATAACATTCCAGCCTCCTTAGATTGAGAACGTGTATTTCCCTGGTAAAGTTTAAAGACCTTGGATGACTATTTCCCACCTACTGGTCTCCAGCCAAGGAAGGGTTTATATTAAACTCTTCCCTGCACTTTCCTCTGTATTTTAAGATTTCTAAAAACAAACAACACTCCTACCACCATAATGCACATAAATTAGACAGATTCAGCAAGAAATCTTCAGGAGGTATTAAGAACTTCAATACCGGAAGAAAAATCTCAAATGCAGTATTTGTAGTTGGCACAGAAACTTCTAAATAAAATGCTTGTTCTTTTGTGAGTCTCATTGCAAACTTTCTTCCATTCTGGAATGCAATTGCTAAACATCCTATGTGCACACTGAGGTCTGGGAGGAACTCAGTGGTGGCTCAGCGCTCCTGCTTTCCATTAGAAAAATGGAAAGTGGATGAAGCTATTAGGGAAAGATATTTTTTATAAGTCTGAAATAATGCTGGTGGGAAGAATGGAGTCAGGAATTTGGGAGAGCTTTCTGATTCATATCCTGCCAGCTCTTTTGAAGCGGCAGGCACGATGCTTCATAGACTCGTTCTCAAAGACCCTCAACCACCAGTGCCCATTTACTCGTGGGCTCCTGTGGGGTGCAGAGCCAAGGCAGGCTTGGCTGAGGGGATTTATTAAGACCTAGCAAGCGATTCAAGCCCTGGGTTTCCAGGGAGATCTCTCTTTTCATCCTGAGAGCAAAGTGTGGCCTTTGCCAAAATGTCCAGGGTGACACCGGCAATTTCAAAAAGTGCACATATGGCTGAGAGCCCTTGGCAAATGCACCCACCCATCTTTTCAGCTGGGACATCTGCACAGTCTTCAAAGATTGGACCCGAATCCCCAGCTGTCTCGCGTTTTTCTTTTGCCTCTAGAGCTCTGTCCGCCGTGCAGCACCGGCTCCCTGGGATCTTGGACCCATGCCCTGTCCCCATCACAAACACACGCACGAACACACAGAGACACATGCAGAAACACCCACATACATACAACTACACACACACGCATACAAAAACACATGCATGCACACACCCAAGCCGTGCACAAGCACAGCTCAAAAGTGAAACAAAGGTTACTATCAGGTTGACACTGAATATTCCCGTCATCTGAGTTTAAATTTGGTTTGGTCCAAGAGGGATGTGAAAAACACCTGGACCTTTCCTGCCTTTAGCGCACTGGGTCATCTAGCTACAGAAAACTTCTCTCTGGGCGGCTGCAGGAATAAATAAAATGCTTCTTTTTAAAAAGATTTTATGTATTTATTTGAGAGTGAGAGAGTGAGGCACAAGCAGGGGGTGCAACAGAGGGAGAGGGAGAAGCAGACTGCCCTCCGAGCAGGACCCTGGGATCAGGACCCGAGCTGAAGGCAGGTGTTCAACCAACCGAGCCACCCAGGTGACTCAAATAAAATGCTTCTTAAAGGTGAAATTTCCCAGTATTTTTAAGACTTTTAAGTTCACACTTATATTTTCTGATTTGAAAAAAAAAATCATCAATTTTTTAGATGGGAATATTGTCAAATCATAGGGATGTTTGCTTTGGCCTCCATACCAACTACCTGGGTAACCAGAAGCATAGGACCAGTTTACTGACCCCAGACAACCTGCATCTATCCGATGTGGTCAGTCCTGTTTGCCGAAACTCCAGTGCGGCGGGGGGGCGGGGGGCACTGGGTGTGTGGTCAGCACTGCAGGGAGCCTGGAGGACTCCGTGGAACTGGGTCTGGACAGCAGTACCGGCAGCCAAACCAGCTGCTCGCCTCCATTGCAGGTCTGAGCCTGACCAGTAATGTCTTCTACTGAGCCCTGACTTCATCCCAGATCGTGACTCCAAAGTCAGTATTTGAGCGTGACTCCCCTTCCCCGTCCTTTTAAATTAGCATTCTTTGTAGACTACAGACTGGTGCATGCTATCAGTCAGGTGTAGTTTGGACTGGGGAGATGGCCGTTTAGTTCAGAAGGCATTCATGCTGCGTTCACAGGGACAGAGAAATGGGTTGAGGCTTTTGAGTGGAGAAAAAACCGGTTTCACTACTGTCTTGAGATGGGAGGCCATGTCCCTCTGCCACTGCTATTGGATGGGGTCGCACCCTGATGGCCCCACCTGTGCTGCCACCCCCACATTCTGCTGGTGAAACAGGGTGAAACCAGCATTCTGCTCAAAAGACACAGAGGGCAGACTTCCACGTCACCTAACATTGTCACAATAAAACTTGGCTACTGACGTGGCAGTGAAATCAATAAGCCCCTTTCTGTTTGCCTCGATGTTCTCTGTTTCCCAGTCCTGGAGAGACTTAAGGATGGTTTCCGTCTGGGATTAACTTGGTCCGTTTGCAAAGCGAAAGTGAGGAAATCCGTTTCTCTCTGTACACATGGTGTTTCCTGGGGGGCCTCTGGGTGCTGTTTGTCCCCAGGGAAAAGGTCAAGTGTCTTCGGTTCTTCCTCTCTCCTGATTTAGTGCGTCTGTGGATTTCAACTCCACTGTCTCCATGTGGCTGCTGCTTCCCATTCCCATATTCCGGTCTCCAAAACAGCGCCCCATCCAGACCAGGGGGACAGACCTCTGGCATGCACAGCGTTCTAGATGGTACTGTCTCATAGAAGCACCTGTACCTTCCACGCTTCAAGGACGCACGAAACCGGGCTGCTGTCAAGGTGAGTTAACCAGGATTAACCTGAGCCACTCCATCCCGGAGTAATGGAAGGGACTTTATCGATACCACGCTTTGGGTGGAATTGTTTCTTCAGACCCCCAATTTGAGTATCTCAACCACTAACATCCTGCTCAATTTAGGCAAATGGTGTAGGACCCCAGGGAGCTACATTTCAGAAGTAATCATTCATGTCCATTCTCCATGCGGGGTTATGCTTCTCAGGATGCGACGTCTGTTACGCGGATGGAAAACAAGAGTGAATATAGCCCATGGCTTCTAATTAGCAAGAAACTTCCAGAGCAGATATAATGCCAGGGAAATTTTATTAACTTGATGAGCGTTGATGCCAAAGTTCAGCGAAATTTAGAGTCCCTGTGGTTTCATACCAAAATGTTTATGCTTTTGCTTCTTAACAAATATGACACCCCCCGCAGACATAGGAGAGAGGGGGGCAGTTGGGAAAAGGGGATCCCAGCCCCCGTCCAATTTTTGGCTTTATGATGACTGGGTTTTAGCACAAGCAGCAGATGTGACTGCCCGGGAGCGACTGTGTCTCACTGAGCTTCCGCACAGCCTCTCTCTCCACAAAGCCCTCTTCAGGGAGGTGGCTCCGATCCCGGTTCCAACGGCCACCTCCGTCCCGGGTCCACATTCTGAGCCTGCCCTGACCAAGCCAAGCCTGCTCACCAGGCTGCTTGCAACAGGCTCCTCACCTGGGAGGTGACATCTGCTGCCTCTCCACCCACCACGCAAACCCGCCGGCCCCCAACCCTACAAAGTCCCCTTTCCAGGGGACAAGCCTGGCTGACTGTGCATGACTCATCGGATAACATGAGTTTAGATGCTTCTATTTCAGAAGCAAATTCCCGTTCCGGCTAGAGCCAAAAGTCAAGGATCCAAATGGAGATAAGATAACTTTGAGAAGGCGCAGACTTTATTTGAATAATGATGTTGGAATTAGCATATACTGCTCTCCGCGGTGGGGCCACCTCTCCTGGGAACACTGCAAAACCGCACAGCTACCCCAAGGCACAGCTACCCCAAGGCTAACGAACAAGCCCTTCCTACAAGTGCGAGCCACCGTTTTCAAACATCTTTGTTGTTATTGTGAGTGGTTATTTCTGCCTATTGCATTTTGTTTTCTTTATACACGCATATGTTTTCTAAATAGTTTACAATAGACAGCCATGTCCTTGACAATCGTGAAAACAATGCCTTAGAGGCTCTATGCCCACAGGGCAGCGTCTTTTAATTTTACACCAAATGACTCTGGGCTCCTGGCTTCATTCTTCAGCTCAATTTTTGAAAAAAATCAAGCTTCGCCAGCCTCACTTCTTGACCCCAGCGGTAACACGAACAGGACTCAGAACTCCAGCTCCTGGGGACAGACTCAGCGATGGGCCCCTGTTTATAAACACGCAGGCATGCTAGAGACAAGAGATACAGGAAGATCACAGGGGAAGCTGGTGCAGACGGTCCCTCCCAGGGACGACCGTACGGAGAGCACGCCGTGCTCTACTGGGAATACCCGAGTCATCGGCGTTCGGGGTCACAGAGCACCTGAGACCGCTCTGCAGCACCTTCCCCCTCCCGCTCCTGCAGACTCCGTTTCCTCGAGCTAGTCTTCAGCTGTGCAAGTCCACCCTTGCTGTCCTGTGAGCTCGCTGGGAGCACAGCCAGGATGGAAGGCTCTCACAGCTGAAGCAAATGACAAGACATCGTCTATCCCACCGATAAGGGGGCAGAGGCGGGAGGGAGCACCGTTAGGATAAGAGGGTCGCATCTGAAAGACAGTGTCAGAATAATAGCGTTTCTGGGGCAGCCATTCTCTGCTGGGTGCTGCCCTAAACTCCTTCTTTCATGCTAAAATTTGTATGACAAAATAATTTGAAATCATAGAATAATAATGAGGTGCCAACGTACAAGCCGCAGGTATTTAAGATGCTAGCTTTGTCATTTCCGCTTAAGATCTGCCTCTTTTAAAGAAAGAAAACATTACAGGTTTAGCCGGAAAGTAAAATTTTTAAGAAATCTGAGTTCCTGTCTTCCGCCCTCGGACCGTTGCTACCATTCACCTCTCTCGTATGGAAGCACACAGAATCCAGTATGTTGTTGCTGCTATTATTTTGAACAGATTGTTATCTGTTACATCAATTAAGACTGAGAAAAATTAGAATTTTTATTATACCTTCCAGAAAGTTTATTTCTTAGAGATAAATGGCTGAGCAGAGACTAAGAAGGGCCATTTCAGCCCAAATCCATCTTAGCAGCTATCCCAGCTTCGTAATAAAAATTGTACTTAATCTTCCTACCCCCAATTCCTTTACTTCAGACCATTCCTGTGGTTCCTCCAGTAACATTTTATAAGTTATGCAAGAACCATGCAATAGGCAATTTCTTTCTTCTTTGCCGCTGACTTACAGCCGCCATGTTTTTCCTAACAATGGCTTGATCTTGGAATAGCTGTTTGGTTTTGTGATGTGTGTGTGTGTGTGTGTGTGTGTGTGTACGCCCCTGCCAGTTATTTACCTCCCTCCCCTGCATATCCTGTGAGTGTGTTGTCTCTACCACAAAAGTGATTTTGAATATCTTACTAGTCATCGTATGGGTGGACGTCTACACACTGGGACATCGGATGATCATTCTATTTATCCTTTTTACTCTTATTCACACAAATGGCAAGCTTCATCTGCGGCTGTTTCCTTGGCAACTCCTTTTCTGTACCTATAAATACTATTTTTAGAGTTCAGATGGGGTGCAAAACATCAAGGCTCATATACAGTGCTTCATAAACACAGCCCAAAGTAGCTTGAGAGACGGGACCCCCGAGAAGTAAGCCCCATCAGTTCCCCCATGAAGTTACAGCGACCAGAGGAAACAAAATAAACATGTTGGTGATGTCAACACTTCCCCAGAATTCATGTGGAAAAGAAAAGCGTCACGTACAACTTATTTGTTAAATAGCACTCCTTTACTGACACTCTTACATTAAGTAAAACCTCTTGTCCCATTCAGATACAAGACATTTCCATAAGGAAAACGGGGACAGATAAAGTAGGGGTATGAATGTACATACTGACTCTGAACAGTGACGTGATGACAGGTGAGGAAAACCGACATCCAGGATGGACACTCAGTAAACAGCAAGACGTGACGGATCCCAGGCAATAAAACTTACACGGCAGTCAAAAATGATCTTGAAGACAGGACCAGTTTTTATTCCCTGTTCATGTTTGTAAAAGAATTCCAGAAGCCAAAGAAACTAGTTTCCCAACACACGCAGGGCAGGGAGTAGGGTGAGGGGAATGAGGAGCCAAACGTACAGGCATTCACTGTCACTGTTGTGCAGTGCGTGCCCCTGGCATCCAGCTGCACCTCAGTCCCAGCCCTTTGCACACATGCATCAAGAGCAGTGCTCACTGCAAACAGGGGCTACATTCAGTTATCTTTCACATATGTCTACGCTCAGGGTGTGAACAAGTAATGTCCACTGTGATTTAGAAAGACCTAAGAATAGAAATATCAACTCCCCAATTCTTTCCAACTCCAGTGTGCCCTGAGACAACGAGTAACACCCATAAGTTCTAGGGTCCTTGTATTAGCACTGAGCTGGTCCCAGGAAGTGGGTAAAAATGTTGTCCCAGGAGGTTCCCAGTATCTCCTTGTAATTGACCTAGAGGCACATCACATCCGGGCTTCTAACCCGGCTGCTATAGCTCTCCGGGCCTCTGCACCTGCTCACAAAGGGATCCCCCCCCCCCAGACGGCCCCAAATGAAGCTTTGCTAAATCATCCCCTATTGCTGAACAAACTCACTGCTCCACCGTTCAAAAAACAGAAGGCATAAAGGTGAATACAAACGTAAGAAAGGAGTTCACATGTGGTCTTGCAGCCTTTCCATATAGTCTCTAAGGTCCCGGGGGCCCCCCAGCCCGGTGTCCTGGCAGACCCACTTGATGTTGTCCTCACTGTCAAACAGGATGGAGTTGGTGTACGGGCCACCGTCCTCCGGGAGGATGGTGGTGTAGGAAGTAAACTTGACTCTCTTCCGCTTTGGGCCTGATGGGTTTATAAGCTCACTTTTAATGTCTTTCTCATAGACATAGTCAGAGGGTCTAAGCAGTTGACTATGAAAGTCTTCTGGGAGCCGCCGTTGAGAAGGAAGTTCCTCTCCTCGAACTGCAGCCCCCTGTCTATCATGGTCGTGCACTCCTCCGACGAGAGGGTGATGTCCATGGGGTTCTCCAGAAGTTCCACTTCATTCCCAAGCCAGACCCAGTCATGGGAATGGGGGATGTTGTCTTGTTCGCTCACAGCGAATCTTTTGTGTCTGTATTTCCAAGCAAATGCCACACAGTTGGTCAAGAAGACCAAAATGGCCAGGCAGAAGACACAGAGCAGAGCGTACATGCCGATCTCCAAGTCAGTTAACCCCCTTGAGGTCACTGTCAGGTCACTGGGATTACCGGGTTCCGGTAACTTCCCTTGAGTGGGGAAGCTTGTGAAGGCATCTGGACCGCCACTCTTGAGTGACTTCTTATCCTTTCCTTCCTGTGGAGACTGTGGGGTTGTGCTTTTGTTGCTACGTTCCTCTTGGCCAACAGAGGCACCATGTTGGAACCACTCCTGACCTGCTCTCTCCTGGTTTCCCTCACGCTCGATGGAATTGCTGAAGTGGTCTTTGTATTCCCGACTGATGCCCTCAATATAGTTGCTGCTTCCTTGGTGCTCATCAATATTTGGTTCAAATCTGACCTTGACATTTCCTTTACCCACGGCAAGAACACTCTTCCTCTTGGTCTTCTGACAGGGCTCACTAATCATCATTTCTAATTTAATCAAGGGCCCTTGCCCTTCACCCTGTGCGACCACAATCGGCCATCCGGACGGAAGGTTTGCCTGGACAGACACCACCATTTCATCCAATGATGACACAGCAAC
This sequence comes from Ursus americanus, assembly GCF_024610735.1. Taxonomy (NCBI): domain Eukaryota; kingdom Metazoa; phylum Chordata; class Mammalia; order Carnivora; family Ursidae; genus Ursus; species Ursus americanus. Next base: position 21,830,136 of record NC_142156.1, on the reverse strand, counting down.
TGAAAAATCCTTGGGATCGTAAATGTCTAAGGGTGTCACCGAACCATCACTGAACAAAATTCCACGATTCAGAAAAATGAAGTTAAAGCCTTATGCTGTAATTTATTTCCTTCAAGTCTGTAAACACGGACACAAATTTATAAACCACACATGTGGTTTCTTATGAGATATGTTTTCAATACACAGGCAGAGAACAATAAATATGTTTTAAAATCTGGATCGGTTGCTATCATACATTAAACTGGCATAAATAATGGGCTGTAAATGCACTGGTGTGAGGGGTAAATTTGTGTACCGTAGTGAATGCAGTCCTGTGTATATCAACTTAGTGAATGTCATAGAACAGAATTTGACTCTGAATTTTCCAAAGAGTTTGGAAGATCACATGACACATCTGAATCAATTTCAGGTGCAACTACTCAGGCTACGGCTCGAGATGATATCACTTCAAGCATCCTTTATTAGAAAGACATGCTCATTTGAAGTATCTGAGAAAAGATGTATTATGGGGACTGGCATGCTTGAGAGACACAATGACCTTGGTATAATTCGACTGGATTTGCTACAAGTTTAAAGATGGAGCAGAGGTTTAAAGTTGCCCATAATGAATATAAACCAACAGATGTCTGGGGCCTCTTAGCCATACTTCTTTAAATAGCAGAAATAGAACTTGCCAGTATCAATTATTCCTTATATTAGAAAGGAGAACACACGTGATCCTTTGGTCATGGTCTACCAGGAGTCCCCCATCACAGATAACCCACTGCAAAGTGGTATTTGGACCCAGGGTTAGTGTGTAAAATATATAAGAGGACAATTTATCCAAAGTACTGAGCACTTTTCTCAGAGACAAGACAGACCGGAGAGAAAGCAGAAAGAAGTTTCAAGGACCCCCCGTCCTAGCTACAAGCGCTCTCCTGATCTCCTCCGCAGTGTGAGAGGGAGGGAAGTGGTCTCAACTGACCGGGGACAAAAGGACCCTGGAATCCCACCTGTTGCAGGGCCTGGAGAACGTCCTGGGCAGACACCGTCGAGACGATGGCTCTCTTGTCCGCTCTGTGAGGCTGCAGGGCAAGGGACAAGCCGGCCACCAGCTGCACGCCCAGGTCCGCGATGGTGACACGGTCATCCAGCACGATCGCCGTCTTCTCAGCCAGGATGGAGTCGGACAGAGGTGAGAGCACCTTCAAAGGAAGCGAGCAGGCTCCAGTCTCTGCTGCACACGTCATTAAAGAGGGAAAAGGAAAGAAAAACGTAGAATGATTACCGAAAAAAGTGGGGCTTTGTACGCAGATGATGACTTCATTTCGATCACTTGTTTGTCACCCATCCTTTAAACCCCAAAGTGCACTCTCGGTGCTAAATGAAAGTCTCTAAAAAGTAGGAACTAACTCAGAGCAAAAAAAGCAAAAAACTGCCCTTCCGTTTATCCAGCTGTGGTGACAGATGCAGGGAAAGTCAGCTGCCACATTAGCAGGAAACCTTCCTCCCAGGGACGAGCTATGGCTGAAGTGTCAGAACCACCCTTTTCTTTGGGGGACTGCTACCTTTTTTAGCCCCCGAGAAACACTGTGCTCTAAAATCCAAGATTATCAGAAACTTTGCTCTTTGAAATCCTGTCGTCAGCCAGAATGAACCTCTCTCTCTTGCCTTGAGGACCTAAGTCACTTTGACACAGAGAAGCAAACCTAATTTCCAACACCCGGGCAGGATTTCAGATAATGCAACACTCCCCACGCATGTGAGTTACGCATCGCACTAGCAAGCAGGACCCTGGGTCCACGGCGGGTCCGGACTGATGCCGACAGCTCCGCATCTCCTGAGCTACCCACACTCTGCTGGATTAGAATCTGACCTGCCCTCAGCCCTTGCCGGCTTCCTATCAGACTCTATCTCTTTGGTCCAATACGATTTCCCACATTTCCTCTGAGTGTGGTATCCTAAGAGCAGTAGGGCAGTAACCTGACTCTGTCAGACAACAGATTTGCACCCGGTGATCTGAGGACAGATGGTCTGGAGCTAGGACAACTTGCTGAAATGCAAATGGCTTAGAAGAGCATTTTTTTAATGTTTAATTACACCCCCCCCATTAAAAAACAAGAAACTATAAATAGATCAACCTAATATATTTTACTTCCTTTGATTTATACAATATTATTCATTTGTTTTCTTCCAAGAGCTTGATTTAATTTAGTGATAATTCCCCCAAATTAAAGAATATTACCTCCCTGCTGGTGTTGGCCCATTAGAGCACAGAAAATGTAACATTTTCCTCAAAACTAATAGTTATATTTTGACAATCTTTTTACTAAAAATATTTAGAGAAATGGTGTCTCGCCTTCTTCCTCTGCTTAATTTTTGCTCTTTGAGTAGTCCGATGTTTATAACGTCATAATTGTAGATCCTGGCAGCATCATTGAGCTCGCTGGGAAAATTCAGTGCAAAAAGGAATCTTAATGGCCTTAGAAAGTCATTTCACCTCATAAAACATCAATTTGCAACCAGAGTGATTCAGACCTGGACTAATGCAATATCAATAAAGCAGCTTTTGCAAAATCACATTTGGGCGAACCCTAAATTGTGATGTGATAAGGAATATTTAAACACTTTGTGAAGATAATGATCTGCTCTATAATCTCTCCACAGCCATCCTAGTAAAATTAACTGTGAAATATTTTCAATAAGCGTCTAAGAAAAGAGAAAGCATGACATCAGGGAACGATGCGTGTGCGTGTAAATAAATACGGCAAACCAAATGTGTCCCGACATTGCCAAGCGCCCTGAGGTTGACAGCCGCTAAGACCAGGGACAGAAGTTCGCTTTCACTGCCTGTCGTCACACAGCATCCCCTGGTGAAGGGGTGAGGACTCTGATCTCAAGAGCGTCTCTAATTTGCAGGAGCTTCTCTGTGGTTAAGTAAACATGAATTTCTGAATATGTGGTCTAAAGGCTGATGGATTCTGTGTGTTGTGTCCATGCCTCCCGCCCATGTACAAACAGACACGTGCACAGGAGGCCTCACACGAACGTGTCCGACACAAGCAAAGAACGGGCTGAGTATTTGGGGAAAGCGTCCAGCAGTGCATTAAAGCCGCACCGTGGTTACCCCCGGCTCCCGGCCCACCAGGGTCTGGCCGCCCTGCAGCTGCGCGATCCTCGGCTCCTCCACCTTCCTGAGACCGGCCACGAGGTCAGTGATGTCGAACTGCCAGTCGGGGCCCAGCAGGGAGCTCAGCTGACCCACGTCGGGCGCCTCGGCCACGAACTGGTGAGGACGCGCACCGTGGCGTGCTGGTACTGCCCTTCCTCTCCTCGTCCTCCTCGTCCTCGCTCTCGCAGGTGGGCCTGGGGCACAAATGAATCTGCTCATCATCAGGGGTGTTTCAAATATCCTCAATTTTCCAGCAACCGTGGGGCTGCGGTTCTGAAATGATGGGACCTGGATCCTCTCCCGGCCAAACGTGTGTGTCCACGGATTCACTCACAACGTCTTCGGCCATCAGGCAAGAGGGGTGTTTTCCCGGTGCCAGAGCTGTGTGCTTCCCGCCCAGAACTCCAGAAACAAAGACACAGTCTCTTGCCTTCAACCTGTTTTTGCTCAAGGGCAAGATCCAGCCAGCCGGAGAGGAGGCCGCAGGATGAAGAGGGGGTCAGCGGTTCCAGACTTCCCTGCACTGTGGCATCGCCCTGGGGTGATCGCGCTGCCCCGTTTCAGCCCACGGCAATGTAATCAGGGTGATTCGGGGTCCGAGCCGGGAATCCACATAATTCAAAGGGCCCTGGCGATTCCAATGGACAGCCGTTTGGGAACCAGTAGTCTGAGCTCCGGCATGTAACACAATTAGCCCCACTGCCCTGCTCCGCCCTCCCTCAGACTAGGGACGTGGGCGCGCAGATTCTCGTTCTCCTCCCCTGGGAAATCGGGGCTGCCCACCCCTGCTGCGGTTGGAGCAGGAAAGGGAACGACACGGGCTACGTTGGCTGGCCTGAGACCAGCTCCCGAGCAACAGAATTTGAGAGAGATTGTGTTATTAACATTGCGAGGACAGGTGCTAGGGGACATCTCAGCAGAGCTCAGCTCTGCTTCCAGGGGAGGCCGGAATCGGTGTGGTTGAAAGGGGCTCATTACGAGCAACAAAACACAAAGGTCCACCTCCTGACCCTCCACTGAGGACAGAAGAGCAACTATGACAACAAAAGATGCTCAAAGTTGCTCCTAGCGCTCAGAAAACGCCGAGGGTTTGGGGAGCCGCGAGCCAGGAACCACAGACCAAGACCCAAACACACATTTCTTGTAAATCACGGTATCACTGGCGGGGTCCACGTGGCGTCAGCTCTCGGGGGAACAGCGACGGCCACCATCCCTGCGGTCACTTCGCACATTTACCTGGTTTCCAGCCACGGGGCTCCTGCCAGCTGCCCAGCATCCCCAGCGGGGCATCAGCAGCTGCCCAGCACGCACAGCCCGGCACCCTTCCCTCACGACGCAGGACCCCACTCTCGTCTAGCATCAAAACTCGCCTGGCGGCTGTGCGGGGAAAGGAGCAGAGTGGCCATTAGCGGCCCACACTGTCTCATCAAATAATAGCAGCCACTTAAGGGCTGTCAGACTTCATAGGACATAAACGCTTTCCTCTCTAATCCACTTTCTGTTTACACACGGGATAGGCACTTCATCCCCTCATTTCAGCTTTTCTTCTGCCTCAAAAACTCAGATCCTCAGCCCCAGGCAGTTATCGGCTCCCTCATTAGGCCCCCATGCTGGGGAATTCATTGCCTCCGAAACGCTTGATTCCTTGAGCTGATAGCTGTTTCTAACGTCAAGGCAAAAACCACCACGGAAATCACTTATTTATGATGATATTTGGGAAAGTTGCCTTTTCTTCTTTCTCCCCCCCAGGGTGTTTATACTGGGTGTCTCTTTATAGACTCCGCTACACCTGTTACGGACGAGCTATTATAAAAGCAAACGTATGTTGCTGTGTTTTGCTTTGTGACGATGTTAGCAACCACGGAGCTGCAAGCACGCTGCTCTAACGTGGGCCACTGCCGGTTCCTGATCAAATGTTTGGATAAAGGGAGCACAGGCCAGCAGCTGGGAAGGGGAGCAGCGGGGATGGGGAGCTCGGAATCTCACTCACTCACTCCCAACCTCTATTCCCTGCTCTTCAGCCCCAGGGAAGCCAAGGCTCCCAATTTGTCAGCAGAGGTCAGAAATCTGGCCTTTTTAAAAAAAATAATAACAATAACTTTTGTGGTAAGAACATTTCACATGAGATCTACCCTTCTAAATCTTTAAGTGTAATATATAACACATATGTTTTCCAGACCAGATGAAACATATTTAAGGAACAGATTCGCTCATAGGAGTAAGAGGTTTGGGAATTCAGGCTTCAAGGTCACCCCCAGCAGAAGTTCTCGCAGACTATTCAGGTCGTGACTCTCCCCTGGATGTGATGTGACTGAACCCTCCACCACCACCACCACCACCACCGATGTTTTTCTGGTTTCCTCAGAGCAGTCGCTGTACCACCTGCTAAAATCAGTGCAGCCCACAGGAAGCACTCACTGCAGGTCTCAAGCCCCTCCTTGGCCTTAGGCGGGGCGCAGGACAGGTAGGGAGAGAGAATGAGTCACCCAGGTTCAGCCCAGGGTCTGAGAAAGGATTCTAAGTTGATTTCCAAGTACTCCATTAGTGACAGTCTAAAAGACAAAAGCAAACCACACAGAAAACAAGACTTCTTCCTGACCCTGAAAAATAGTAAGTACTGGGTCCCTCCCAGTTTCAGCAGAGTGAGACGTGTGTCTTCAGGAAGGTGGTATTTCAGAGGACGCCCAGACCACAGGAAGGGGATCTTCTTCCCGCGGTCAAGGGCACCCCCACTCCCAGCCAGAGCCTCCTGACCCCTCATGAGAGATCCGCCCCGCCCCCCAGCCTCAGGGGCAGGGTCCTGCAGAGGCCCACACACCCTGCAGGTGGGAGGGCAGACGCTTCCCCCACTGGAAGAGGACCCTGGGCTTCTTTCCATTGCCTCCCCTGCCCCCACAACAACTGTTTCCATGTGTGTTCATACGTGTAACATGTGCATCCCCACTGAGGTTCTCTGCCCTTCACTGTGCATTTTTCTAATCCCATTCACTGCTTTCCTTTTACTTCTCCAGGCTCTTTTGGTTTCCAGTATCATTTCTTCATTACAAGGGGCCGGGCTTCTTGGAGGCAAGGATGCTTGTAGGACTGGGGCAGGCAGTACATCTGTCCCCCTTCCTGGATTTCAGCAGGTGATCCTCCTCTGGCTTCTAGCCTAGCTGCTGGGTCTATGCCGTTCATCTCATCACGTGGGTAATTGTCACCTCACATCATCAGCCGGAGAGGGGAGGTACTGGTTATGCACTCTGTGTGTAGTACACATGTATAGTAATGACATATATAAATACAAAATGTAAGATATAATGATACATATTGTATATAGTAACACGCTATATACAGTATATATGTATTGTATATAATTTGTATGTATGTTTTAATGAATTATTGTGCACTTCCTGTGTATTTTACATTTATATGACATATAAATGTGATCTTTGCATGCATTATATGAATTACAGATTCATTATGTATATTTATGTTATATAGCATAGGTATAAGTCTATGTATGCTTTATGGGTTATTGTGTATTTCATGTATATTTTATATTTAGAGAACATAAATGTTTTACCGTACATGCATTATCCATATTTAGGTCTATGTATAGATAGAGTCCTTGGATTACAGAACACGAGTAGGAAGTGCTATTATCATTCTCAGCTGCCTAAGAAGAAACTCAGGACCGGGCAGTACGAGTAACGAGCCCAGGGTCACGGAGCTGTGCGTGGCAGAGCCGGGACCCACACCTGCACGCCTGCTCCGGCATCTGCACCTTTCAGCAAACACGGTTATCTGGAAGAAAGCAGGAGTTTAATCTGTGTGCCCCCCTCCCCCCAGTTTGCCACTGTATCCATCTGTCTGTTTCAGTTGCAAGAACCTGGCCATGCATTATTACAGCTCCTCCCATCACCCCGCGTGCAGCCTGCCAGATGTGAAGCCACGTGTCAAGGAAGAAAAGCTACAGAATCCGATGGTATGTTTCTCACCCACACACGAGAAATGCATATCCCTATATGAAGATGTGCAAACTATATAAAAGAAATGTAACGGTCCTTTTTCATCCAAACCTAAAGGATAGTTAATATTCTTTGCAAAAATGATTGCTTAGCCTCTGCCACTTAAGGAGCACTGAGATCAGTTTTTGGTTTTGCCTCTATTCAAATAGCCGCTGAAATCCGAGCAGGGCTAAAGCCGCCACTCTACGTGGAGCGCTTCCCATGCACTGGGCACTGTTCGTAGAACTTAATGTGCACTGTACCCATTTAATCCTCATGGTACTTGTATAAGGTCAAGTATTCTTTTCTCATTATGCACCCAACAAAGCTCAGAGAGGCCAGTTCGTCAGGGGTACAGAGCTAGCAAGAGGCTGAGTCAGGATTTGGGCTCCTGCCACCTGGATGCAAAACCAGTGTTCCTAACAAGTTTGGGTTAATAGCTCAGCACAAATACACAGGACAGAAGCCATGGCCTCTCTCAGGCAGTGTGGACCCGCTGGGACGCAGGAGAATGAGCACGCAGAGAGAACTTTGCGATCGATCTCCACGGTCTTCCAACTAAACTCCCAGGGTGAGGGGGCAGGATCACCAGCTCAGTGCAGCGGCTTGGATCAAGGGAAACTGAGCCCACCTGGCTCTCCCTTGCCTGCCTGTGTCCCCAGGTCAGACACTCACTCTCCTGAGCACTAAACATACAGAGTACGCAACAATTAGTAAACTCATCGGGGTTCGGTATGGGCAAATACAATTTTAAAATAAGAAAAACTGATCTATTTGGAGAACGTGTATGAAATGGATTAGATCTGCTTGGCTCTGTAAAATGGTAGAATTTCTTTCTGTCTTTGCAATTTCTGAGCAAACCACTGTGATTCACATCCCATTCTGGTTTAATACTGACTCCATAATGCCATTGTTTTCTTTCTCCCCTACTTTTTTTGGTGAGGGTTTCTGAGTTGGTGGAAGATACTGTTTTTAATCATATTTCCCTAAAGCTCCCATGGGGCCTGCGGGGGGCTGGGGGATGAACATATTCACCGGCGGTCTTCACCTCCGACCTGCAAGAAGGGTCCACTGTTCACCTTAATTCGAGACCCACAACATCTTTGAGAGACTCCTGAGACCTCGCTCAGTCCACCTCCATTAGAGGGCACAGAATCTTTCTGGATTCTGTGTGATGGGCCCTCACTATGAGAAACCCAAGACATGTTAGTCTTTTTCCTCCAAGGTAAAAGCTCGGCCCCCAAACACTTTCGATAACGTTTCGCTATTTCTAGATAAGTATCTGCCAACACTTATTCCTCGTCGAAACTTCACAGCATCCCGGGCCAAGGACTACAGCTCAGGACAAAGTTTAGCAGATGCTTATTTGCAGGATGTTTTCATGTGAGCATCTCATCTCTGAACTCGGGGGATTTTAAAAGCACCACCAACGCTTGTTAGCTTAGGAAAAGATCCAAGCCCTTCGCATTCATCAAACGGTGCCCCAGAAGGGATCAGGAGCTGTTTATCTGGAGAAAGCCCAGCATATGGCGCTGCCCGGCTCCCCGCGCCCGCCCGACTGTGCTCACCGGGCCTGCTGCACAGAGACGCTCGTAATGAGGTTCCATTGGCACAGATGTTGAAGCCAAAGCTTAGACGTTCAAAGTTTGCACATAAATTAGTCACACGTACGCACACAAACACACATAAGGTATTTTGGCAGGATAAACAGATTTTCAAGGGGGAAAATAAGAGAGAGAAAGTTCCGGAGCATTTTGCAACTTCTATTAAAGCTACACAGGAAATTTCTATTAGGATAAAACAGCACTTGGAAAATAGGAGACTCGTGCATTGTTTATACACGGTATGAGGCATCAAGAGCAGAGAGTCTACTTCTGTGATTCCTGGGACCGACCGAAGTAAGTGCCACCAGTGGCCTCTCAACCACCCATTCTACAAAGAGACTGGGAGAGGGCCTTTGAAGACCCAAGTGGACAGACCCAGCAGACACAAGACATGTCCCTCGTTGCCAGGAGAAGGCCGGCCCTCCAAACTCTCACTCTCACTGCGTATCTCCACAAGAGAACCAGGCATTCAGGATCTAGCCAAGCCCTGGTGTCCCAGGGGGGCGTTCTCAGTGCATAAGCACCGTGCTCAGCATTATAAAATGCGGTACCATTGATGAAGCTTGTGTTCTCTCCGCCACGAATAGAGACTCATGACACCCCTGCCTACAAGAGATTTTCTGAGCTGCCTGAGAACATTTGTCTGCAAGCACCGAGCTCCTCCGTTGCCATAACCTGTGATTCAATTCACAAGAAGGTAATTTGACCATAAAGTCTCATGAATAAAGGAGTGGCATGAGGTACTGATCGGACTAGGTAAGCCAGCACAACACAGCACAACACAACACAACACAACACAACGCGGCACAGCCCTGCATGGCCCCAAGCCACACACAGCGCCAGGTCTGCTGAGATGCATCCGGGGATATCGAGACCAGGCAAACTGGAATGAGCATATCTCACCCAAGAAAGGCAGCCAGCATACCTAGAACAAATTGCTTCCATGGAGGAATGTTGGCTCTGCCCTTTGAGGGCACCCGATTTTTTTCAAAAGAGGCAGGACATCCAGGTTGAGAGTGAAATCTATCAGATTTCGACACTGGCTGCTAATAGGAAAACAGTGAGACGTGACCCTGGCCAAACAAAGCAAGTCTTGGGACTGTATTTGCCTTAAGAATTGCTGTTTTCCAGTCTTGAGCATATGCTTTCCTTGACAGTGTGACTGCAATGCCCAGCAAAGGAAACTGAGGAAGGAAACTGTTTATCTTTTCAAGGTATGAAACTATCTGGTACAAATGTGCACCTTATTGATACGCTGGTCCAATCCTTATTAGACACTTCTCCGGGCTCCCACAGATTGTAACAGAAATGGGAAAGTTTTCATCATTTTGGTGAATGTTGCGGGATCCTTACAGGCTCTGGGGAGGGAGGGGGCGGGGCACTTGCCCTGGGGAAGAATCTGGATTCTGGGGAGAGGCGTGCAAAGATCAATGAGTGATGTCTTCCTTGGACGGGTGCTAGGGAGCTATGACATGTGTGTCTCACCTCTACCATTTCTGCTACAAATTCAAGTCCAAATTCCTTAGAAGGTTCTGAAGGTTCTTCAAATCCTAATGACACAAAGTTTCCAAGATGCTTCTCGGCAGCAACGATTGGCGTCTTCATCCCTTTTACCCAAAGCCAAAAATCACAGAAGCAGCATTTAAACCCATAATGTAGGATCTGTTACTCTCCCGAAAATCAACTCTCTCTCTTTTGAGGTAGTAACCCTTAGTTATCTGCACACCCATCTCCCCTCATGGACAGAAGGGGACCGCGGCTTCAGATCCTCCATGGTTTTCCTCTCATGGAATCTGCTTATGTGCTCATGAGAAGTCAGCTGTGATTTTTTAAAAACCCAGACAAAATTCACATAGCATGAAATTCACCTTGTGAAGTGTACAAGCTGGTGGGTTTTTAGTAGATCCACAGTGTGTAAAAATCACCACGTACCTTTAGAACATTTTCACCACCCCCAGAAGAAACCGCACACTCATTAGACGGCACTCTTCCGTCCGCACTCCCCTCCCCCACCAGCCCCTGGCGACCACTCGTCTGCTTTCTGCTTCGGCAGATTTTTCTATACTGGACATTTCATGTAAATAGAATTCTACAATATGTGCCCTTCGGTGCCTGGGTCCTTCCACGTAGCATCACGTTTTCAAGGCTCATTCATGTTGTAACAGAGATCAGGGCTTCGCTCTTTCTACAGCTGAGCAGTGTCTTTGATGGATATAGACCGAATGTGCTTCTCCAACCATCAGAAAATGCGCATTTGGGTTATTTCTAATTTTTTGATATTATAATGTTGCCGTGAACATTCATGTACGAGTTTCTGTGCAGACTGCTATTTTCATTTCTCTTGGCTATATACCTAGAAGTGGGATTTCTAGGTCACATGAGAACTCTACCTTGAAGATTCCGAGGGTCTGTGAAACCATCTTCCAAGGGAGCAGCACCAATTGACGTTCCCAGCAGCAATGTCTGGGTATCCCAATTCCTACACCCTCGACAGCCATGATTCTGAGAACAAACCCTCACACGTAATACGAGCTGTTGTATTCCAGACTTCTCCACCCATCCACAAGAAAACATTCCAGTATCTTCTTTCTCTGGGTTATCTGTCAAAAGGAAGACTTCTCCACTGGGAAGGATGCATTACACGTCAGGGACCTCCTGCAGAATCTTCAGTGACACCGAAGCACCAGCTGAGGTATCGATTAGGTTCTGTTGATCAATTCCGACGTTACTTCCTTCAGATACCCACATATCAACAGAGAACGCTCTTTTTAATGAACCAGCTGGCGTCGGCAGTCATTAGCGGTGCAGTGAACATACGACGGGGTAGATGCATGATTGGGTGATGACCGAATAAATGCATGATAGATGGATGAATGAACAAGCTCACTGAATATTTACCGAACACCCCGTAGGAACCAGATGCTGTGCCAGACGTGGAGACAGAGCGAGCAAGACACACGTGAGAGCTCACAAAGGTCACGCTCTATGGTGGGAGATGGACAGAATGAAGCAAATAAACTAGCTGAAGGGGAACGTCGGCTGGTGGCAAGTGCTATGAAGGAGGTGAGCAGTGTAGTGGCTGGGCAGGGGGTGGGAGAAGCGGGCAGGATCCCGATCTCACGGCCCTTGCACTCAAGGTCATGGGATGGAGGAAAGAGAGGGTTCGAGGGTATTATGTCTCCTTCTGAGTCCTTTTTTTTTTTTTTTAAAGATTTTATTTATTTATTTGACAGAGAGAGAGACAGCCAGTGAGAGAGGGAACACAAGCAGGGGGAGTGGGAGAGGAAGAAGCAGGCGCCCAGCGGAGGAGCCTGATGTGGGGCTCGATCCCAGGACCCCGGGATCACGCCCTGAGCCGAAGGCAGAGGCCCAATGACTGCACCACCCGGGTGCCCCGTCCTTCTGAGTCCTTAACTCTTCAACAATATTGTCACCAATGATTATTTTGATCCTTGCAAGAGAAATTCAGAAATACTCTTTCCTCTGAATTCATTGCCTGAATTTCATTATTTCCAAAGCTCATTTTCAAAAACTCTCACCCAATGACCAAGGTCCAGTGACTCCTCTCTGACCAGGGGGCAAACTCCAAATTCCCTTGCTCAGCTTCACGTGTGTCCTTCTACACGATGTCCCAGCACCTCTCCTGCTAACTGTGCTTCAAGAAAACTGGCATCTCCCAATTTGCTGGAGCACATCAGGCATTAAAACCACCACCGCTAGCTGATGCTTTTTCAATGCCGAGAATGCCTTATTTCTCATTGTCTTCCGAATCAAATTCCCTCTGCTCCCTCCTAACTCCTAGATCTACTTCCAGACCCTTTTCTGTCATTTCCCAAACCACTAAAAAGTGTACTGTCACCACCTGCCGAGATGCTGTAGCTCTCTGTCCCAGTTCTAGCCGAACATTGTATAAAGCACACTGAAAACCTGTCGGAGGCGGGACCCGAGGGAGCTGCTCATCTTCACATCCTCCACACGCAGGACAAGGGATGGCACAAAGTATATGAGGAATGGATGGCGGGATAGATGGACGGATGGATGGATGGATAGATGGACGGATGGATGGATGGATAGATGGACGGATGGAAGGATGGATAGATGGACGGAAGGAAGGATGGATAGATGGACGGATGGAAGGATGGATAGATGGACGGATGGAAGGATGGATAGATGGACGGATGGAAGGATGGATAGATGGACGGATGGAAGGATGGATAGATGGACGGATGGAAGGATGGATAGATGGACGGATGGAAGGATGGATAGATGGACGGATGGAAGGATGGATAGATGGACGGATGGAAGGATGGATAGATGGATGGATGGAAGGATGGATAGATGGACGGATGGAAGGATGGATAGATGGATGGATGGATGAATGAACGAATGAACAAGCAAAGCTTCCTCCTCTCTCCTTGGCAGGAAAGCCCTGCCCAACAGGAGAGCCTGTGAGCCACCTGAGTCCCTCAGCTCCTTCCCAACACAGACAGCTCAGAAGTCCCTTGCAGGGAGATGTGTTACCCAAGCCGGACCAGAGCCCTTCACAAGAGCTTTTAGACTGAACTTGGTTGGAAAAGATCCTTTTCCTTCCCTGTTATAGAGTTGCACCGAAAAGAGCTTAAAGCTACTGGTGGCCACGGTCCTTACTTTACGGACAAGCTTGTTCGGAGACGTAAAACTGACGCACAGAAACAAGAGACACACGGGAAGTGTCTGGTCACAGAATCATCTCCGGTTCCTATCACTCCCAACACCCCAACCTTCTAGAGATGGGCTTATGAGGTCTGCTATAGTCCCCTCCTTGCCACTTCGGAAGTGGAATTCAGTGGTTCTCACCCAGGGACGATTTCACCTCTAGTGTAAACAGGAATGTTAGGCAAGGTCTGGAGATGACATTTTGGGTTATCACAAGCCAGGCAAGTGGTTGGGACTGTTAGCTAGTGAGTGGACGCTAGGGGCAATGACCCGCACCCTACAATGCACGGGACAGACCTTCACAACAAAGAGTTACAGACCTCACCTGTCAGGATTGAGAAACCTTGAATTAGTCCAAACCCCCCACTTGCAAGAATCCCGACAGGACTTGCATGGGCCGCGCCCTGAGGCTGACAGCCGCGTTCCACCCAGTGAGGCAGACCCACCCTCTTACCTCTGCGAGTCAGCCCACAAAACACCGGTCCCACAAAGCCAGAGTTTCCGTGTTCAAAGAGTCGATTTGCATCTGTACCTTGTCTTCGCTGGAACACACATAAAAGCCACTTTCCTTTCCTTCTTGATTTTGCCCCCTTTTGGTCCACGTTACAGGCCAGTCTTTGAAGTTACATCACGTCACAGCAAAGCTTATTAGCCCTGGCTTTTGCAAACAGCTCTATCAACATTCCATGGCTTATGCCGGCCGCAGAGGTGGGCCTATCGATCGGACTTGAAAGAACTCCTTCTTCCCACAGACTAGGAGTCGTCTTCTCCACCATTTGCAGCCTCTGTGCTGACAGGCCTTGGTCCCCGAAGCCTCATCGATCGGCGCGGCCACGGATTTTTTAATGAACCTGTGTCCAATGCAGAATATGATAGCTTCGTATTGATTCGGTCTCAAGGGATGCCGTCTTTACAGAGAAAGGCCCTCTCTAAACGTTCCATCTGATTTCGGTTTTGTTCAGTTTCATTTTTGTCTCATTTCGCAGCACCCCTTATCTTCAGCACACACTGACACGAGATGCCGTCCCGTGTGAGTGCCACCAGTCTGGCCGCATGCACTGGCTTTCCACACGCTTCCCCGGAGGGTCAGAGACTCTGATGGATCTTAGCACGCTCGCTGTGGTCCTTCCAGATCTCCTATGATGCTGGGGTGCCCCCCGATTCACAGGGCCCTCCACGAATACACCCCCAATGAAACAATCCTTGAGGTTCACCTGGTGTTTCTTGATTTGTATCCTCCCGGGTGGTAGGTCCCAGCCGACCAACACAGACTCTGGAGTAGGGTGAATGGGGAGGCAAACCTCCTTTTACGTGCTTGGTACCCAGATGTGGGCATGTCTACCCCCAGGGCCTTAGTTACTGTGAAACAGGGATACTATCCCTTGTATCTTGAAGGACTGTGGCAGCCCTCCCTTTAACTGACCGATGAAAAGGACTCGGGGAAAGAACCAGACACCTGAGAATCAGTCCTCAAACTAACCAGTAAATAAAAAATTAAAAGCACATAAGAAGACGCTTCAACTGAATAGAATGAGTCCTTTGGGAGGATTAAGAAGCCAAGGCTTGGACAGATGGGACAACCTGCCCGAGGTCATGTCAAGTGCAGTAGTGATGAAGGAACAGAAGGCAAGCTGGGGAAAAAGCACAAGCTGACACCCGCGACCTCCCCGGCTCCCCACTCCCCGGCGGGACATGTGTGACATTCCTCAGGCACTCCCAGCTGCCCTAAAACCAAGGGAAGGAAAAACAAATGGTTAACGGATAGAGATGACAGTCCTGCAGGACGTGAGTCTCCCTCAGTTTACCAATGTCTTAGTGATTTACGAGGAATAAAGCGTTCTTATCAATAGCCTAACTTCCAGAGACCCATACATGTCAATTTCCTGGAGCCTTAACGTCACCCTCCCCTCCAGAGTGATGTGGGAAACAGAGGCAGAGGGAAATGTAAACGAAGTTAGGTTTCCTTACGACCTGCAGCCTACTGACAAGGACTTGTAATAGGAAGAATATAAGGTTCCCCCAGAAAGTTCCCAACCATCTTCCTGTCAGTGCCTTATTAGAAGGAAAACAACCTTAGCTAGACAATAACCAGGCCCCCAGCATCCTGAGAGTCTTCTTGGGCCTATGAAAGTGCTTTCGGACACCTCCCTTTGTCCTTACCTCCCCCAGCTCCCAAGTGTAGAATCAGCCCCCCTCACAACCCGGGGCAGCAGCTCTTTCTGCCCATGGGTCCTGTCCCTGTGCTTTCACTAAATCACCTTTTTTGCACTAAAGACGTCTCGAGAATTCTTTCTTGGCCATCGGCTCCGGGCCTCACTCATCAACATTCAAAAACTACATCAGCAGCACCAGGACTCAGACCCATGCCCTGTGGACCAGGCTCTGCACTGTGCGGTATAGACGTCTACACAGGATATCTAACGCACCTATAATCACGATTCTAAAGACTGTTTGAAACGCATCATCAGCAAGATGAAAGAGAAAGGAATAGAGTATTTTGTTTCAACGTTGAGGTCAAAATATGGGCATAGAACTAGGGGAGAAACAGAGAGGCCGGGGGCGTGGCAGCAGACAGACAGTGGGGTGGGGGCAGGCTTGGGATGTCTACACAATCAGATTTAGGAGGGAAAAGGCAGGTCCAAGGGCAGTAGAGAGTAAATATACAATCCCCTGGGCTCCAGGTGGAGCAAGCAGGGCAGAGGAGGGACAATTCCCTCCTGGAACTCGCCGAGAGTGGAAATGGCCCCCTGGCTCTCAGGCCACCTGTCAGGGAGCGGCTGGTTAGCTTAGGAGTCTATGTGTCCCTCAGCCACACTGAGCAAAGGGCCAACTGGGGGGGACTTCCGGGTGGGAAACCTCAGCTGTGGCACACCGCTCTGAACACACCTGGCTCTCTCCTTTGCAAAGGCAAACACTCCACCGTGAAGGCTTTGGGTGGAAAGATCACTTTCCTAGGTGGAGTCAAGGGGGCAACAGAGCAGGTGCCCTCAGGAATCGGCCGGCGTCCTCTGCCGGGGCTGGGGTCTGCGGTGTCTGCAGGCCTCTGGCCACACGACTCCCGAGCGTCACGGTGCATTCGAACAACGTCACGAAGGGAGGATTTCACAGCCTTGATGCTGTGACTAATAGCATCTTATAAAGTTTAGTAACAGGACCCGCCAAGGGCTGACCACAGCTGAGCTGTGGCCTCTACCATCCTCAACACACCAGAAAATGCTCTCGTGCTTAGGGTTTTCACTTTGCAGAGACACAACCCGGGAGCCCACAGAGTTATTCCCAGAAGCAGCAATAATGGTAATAACAAACCTCTATTTGTTTCCTGAAATTCATTTTACAAGTTTTCAATTATATGAAATGCCTTACTCACGGCTGCTCCCCATTTTGCCTCAAGAAGCACCTGAAGGCATCAACGTTTGTTGACTGACTGACTGACAAATAACCATCTATCATACTCCTGTATCAGGGCTGGGGAGGCAGCCTGAGCTTGTCTTTTCTGTTAAGAGGAAGAAACTGAGGTTCTTGGGGTTGAACGGACTTGCTGAGCGTTACTTACCCTGCTGTCTCAGTTTTCTCGTCGGTAAAACGGGCACAGTCACATTACCTCCCTCGGAACTACAGAGCCTTAAATGAACTGGACACAGGAGTTTCTTAGGACAGCGGCTAGCCCCTAATCACTGCCACACTGGTATTGGCCACTAGCATTACCCGAATGCTCTTTCTCCTGTACCGTGGGCATAATAAATTCCCACTGCGACCAGGCATGTCGAGTGGGATTCATTATTGTTGTTGTCAGCCTAATAGTCGTTCCTGCTTCTCTGAGTGACAGCATTCCACCTCCCTATGCTCAGTCCCTGCCAGGTCCATGAGTGGCCTGGTGACTGAGATGGGACACTCGCCACACCCACCTTCTCTGAGCAAAGCAGCCACCTCGGAGACCAGATGGGGCGTGAATTACTCCCCTCCAGTCAAGTCCAAGGCTTCTGCTGAAACTCTTAGGAAGAGAGAGTCCCTGCGTGGTGGGCTTCCTGGATGGAGAAGCTGCAAGTCTGGGCTCGCCTGGGCCCCCTGAGGGGTGACCTCTCCTGAAGGTGATTCTAGCCAAGAGGAAAGCAGACCCGAACACGGGAGACCCTCGGCGTCCGGGAGGCCCGGCTGGTGAACCAAGATCCTGACACGTGGATTGTTGAGTGATGCGAACCAGCGACTCGTCACTTCCCTGAATCCGGCTCGAGTTGAATTTCTGTCTCACGAGACCGAAGGCATCTGAGTTAATACAGTAACTTCTGCAGGAACCAGGAGGAACGACGGGGACCTGACTGTACTTGGCAGACGTTTAAACTCCGAGGAAAGCACCAAATCAGAAATGAAGGTTTTCTTTGCTCTCATGGAGCACGAAGTGAATGCATCTGTAAAGAGAACAAGGCAGCACGGGCTAGGGGTAGGCGGCGTCTGAGCACGGCTCTCCCGAGGAGGAGCTGCAGGGGCTCAGGAGCCCCGGCAAAGCCCTGGACCCAGACAGAAGCTGGGGAGCTTGCAGCTTCCAGCTGCCACATTGAAGGATTTCAATTAGGAATGTCAGTTCTTACCAGAGGTCGCCAAAACGTAGTGAAAAAAAAAAAAGCCCACAAATCTGTCTAATTAATACTGAAATCGTAACTACACAGCAGCAGCAGCAGGTTACGGAGGAAGCGTTCCCTCCAGTCCAGATAACAAGAAGTAGATGCCGTATTGCCAACAGGAGAGCAGTGACAAAGGGTAAGTTACGGATGTAAAGGAAAACAAACCTGGGCAGCACCATCCAAAGTGCCTGACCTTTTGTATTTAGATGCTCGCTCCTGGGGACGGACCATGGGAAGGACACGCACGCCCAGTCATTCGCAGGAAGAGCTGGCAAGTAGGGCCAAGGAGGCGCAAAATCCCCTAAGACACGTACTTAGTGACAGAGCCAAGGTTAAAACTAACCAGCGCTGACGTCCTGTGCTTGCTAATACGAAAGGGACTTCCAGGCATGTGCGTACTCTGCGTGCACCGGTGAGCTCGCTAGTGTGCATATCGAGATGCTTGCTGTAAAGCCTTAGCACGACCTCATGGGAGCTCCGAGTTGTAGTAAGATGAACAGTATTGTTAACAGCGGTGGTAACACAGAGCTCGCAATGCAGAGGTAAATAGGACACGGTCCCTCCCTCCAGGATGGTGGAATTGCAGGGAAGGGCCAGCCCTCCCAAGCTCATCCTCATAAAACAGACCCAGGAAGCCCACCGAGGGGTCTGCACAGGCTGATCCCAGCCAGGGCAGGACAGCCGTGGAGTGGGGGAGGTCAGAAGGAAAAGCCCCCTGGCAGAGCAGGGCTCCTGAGCCAGCTTGGGACCGAAGGGTGGCCCGGTGTTTCCACAGACAGAGGGCCTCTCTCAGGAATGAAAAATTCTAGACAAAGTCTGGTTAAACCAGAGAGACCCTTGACCCCACTTTGCATAAAGGGATCATGACACTTTCAGTTCCCTGAGCCAGGACACTTCCTTTGTGAGGACAGTACGGTTGAGCCCGCTGGATTGCGTTTTTACTGTAGGCACCCCAAATATCGTAATTAATCCAAGAACGTAGGGCAGACTTGCCAGTGCCCACTGCCTCCCTCCCGGGTACAGGCACCTGCTGGTAGCATCTTCTGTAATGTCCTCGCCTCAGTTCCTAAGTCTCCAGCAAGCCCCTCGATAGGGTCTACTTTCAAGAAGGTCGTCATCACCAACCAGGTCATCCGTCCTACAAATGCACCCATTTCAGGAGCTGTCGGTAGGAGAGCTCATCTGGATTTGGGTTGAGTTCACATGAACCCAGGAAATGCAGCCGCTGTCACGGGGCTGCTGATGTTCTCCAGAGGTGATATCAGATTCTACTCAGTGACCGATTTCCTGCACGTTTCCGAGCACAGAGCAGCTTACTGCAGATTTCCTCTGACAGCACATCCATCAGGAGACACTGGCCTTACTTTACCCACCGGTAAATGAAGTTGGAACACAGACGCTTCCCCACGGCAAGAAAGCCTTTAAAATGTTACTGCAACTTTTGGGGAGTCTTTTAGCAACTCATTAGCGTTCAGTCCAGCGGATATT
Source organism: Ursus americanus (assembly GCF_024610735.1). NCBI lineage: Eukaryota > Metazoa > Chordata > Mammalia > Carnivora > Ursidae > Ursus > Ursus americanus. The sequence goes on along the minus strand of NC_142156.1, from coordinate 21,810,590 downwards.
GGGAATCTGGACAGTTTATTATTGCAGAGTAAGTCGTCTGGCACTGCCTTCCACAGCAGCAATGGTGTTCTAGCTCTTTCCCTCCAAGAACGAGAAAACAATCCACCACCCAGCTGACGAGGGGTGACTGGCTTCTGGTGTTCCGGAAGCCAAGAAGTGTTGGCAAACAATACGGTTACCAGCAACGTAAAAACGGGAGCCCAGCCTTCAGCCGGAAAGATAGATTCTCAAAGGTCACAATATAATCACACCCTGGAAATCACATTTTTCTTCCTTCCTGGAAAGACCTTCAAAGAAACCAAGGGAAAGGAAAAACAAACACAACGCCAAGCAAGGCTTTGAGGGGATGCGGTTCAACACAGAGGTGGTTTGAAAACTCACAAAAGCTCACTCCGACTAAGAGATCCTTTTGATGGGACAACAAAAGGAAGGGTACTTTGCTACTAGTTTCTGAGAATGGCCTCTGCCTGCAGACCCACATGGAAAATTCAGGAACGTGCAGTGTGGCGAGGGGCAGCTCTGGAGCCAGCAAGCACCTGTGGGCACCTGCCAGCTGGGCAACCTGGCGTGAGTTACTTAACGTCTCTGGACCTCTGGCTCCATACCTATAACATCACGTGATGAGTAGTCTTACCTACCTCAAAACCATGTCTGGGTGCAACGAGCAAATACACCCAACATGCGTATAATAGCACCTGGCACGTAGTGAGAGCTCCAGAACGTCAGCTGCTCTCTCCATGAGGCTGGCTATTAGCCTCCACGGGCAGGAGACATATATATCCCATCTGGTAGCTGACAAACTCCTCTGCACGTCACTGTGCTCGGAGCAGAATCCTTGCACGAAGCAAAAGCACACTGAATCGTAGCCCCTACGGTCTCGAGCCCAAGTCAGATCATTCCGACAGAGACTCTCCAAATGCCAGTCCACTCCTCCTTTAAGTTTTCCAAGAGCAGGGCCGTCCCTGGGGATGTTCTAAGAAAGACTATGTGACCGTGGGTAGAGGAGCTCACTGCGAATTGGGATGGAGCTACGGGCTGAATTATGTCTCCCCAGATTTGTACAGGGAGGCCCTGCCCCCACTGTGACTGTGCTTGGAGAGGGGGCCTTTAGGGAGGTGGTGAAGATCCAAAGAATTTAGAAGATGGGACCCCAACCCCATCCAAGGGAACTGGATCCTTATAAGATCCTTCTAAGAGGAACAGACACCGGGGACCTCTCCCGTGTACATGTGCACAGAGAAGAATCCATGTGGGACACAGCCAGGAGGTCACACCACCTGCAAGCCAGCGAGAGAGGCCTCACCAGACCCCGACCCCGACGGCACCCTGCTTTCCGACCCTTGTGACGAAATGAATTTCTACTGTGTAAGCCACCCAGCCCGTGCTGTTTGGTGTTGGCCACTCTAACAGACTCATGCACATTTCCCTAATATCCATCCATCCTACCTACATACAGAGTACTCCTGTGTCATGAACGCTGGTGAAGAAGACAGTGCTTAGCCTACGGGGCTTATAATCACACGGCGGTTAAAAGTCATACAGATAAGCCTACACGCAAGCTTCGTGATCCTACAGGGGCCTGCAGATTTACTCCCAGGACGGCAAAAGCAAACGTGGAATCTAATTCAATGGGTCTTAGAGTCTATATTTTTGACAGAGAGAACGCTTACTTTGCCAATGAATTATTTAGGCACATTTTTTATTCTCAAAAAAGACACCGTTTTTTCTTGAAATTCTGGTCCTACTCACCCCACCTTTTCATGGCCCCTCCTGACAGATACCGGGGTACAGGGTTTAGAGAGAACAGGTGTGAAGGGATGTGGCACACGCAATTACACTGCTAACTTGACCTTCTCAACACGCAGGGTGGTAAGCCCTATGTCCTTCTCTTTCATATACTGATGATTTGTCTTTCATTGATACTAAAATTGGAACTAACAGCTACTGGTCAACAAAACAGAACATTTGGAGTGAAAATGTGAAAACAGAGTAATTGAGCTAAGGAGGGTGAAGCATTAGTATGTTATATGTATGTGGATATTTTTTTCCCTCTGGAGAGAATTGTATTCATCTATCTGCCCATCCATCCATCCATCCATCCATCCATCCATCCATCCATCTGTGCACCAAGTGATACCTCAACGTGTACTTTCATCGTATTTCTATTCTGTGCAGTAAGATGGTAAGTAAACAATCGAATGGTACAGACTCCCCACTTGGAAGACTCTATCCTCACCAGGAAGATTGAACACACACAAATAAATATTTAAGACGCCCATTAGGAAAACTCTGAGGAACCTGGGATAGAAAGACCTCATTCCCATTTGGGCAAAAGTACAGATGTGGAGACATGTTCTCAGAAGCAGAGCTGAGGTTTTCCCGCGAAAGCAGCATCCCGCCCGGATCTGTAACCTCAGGTGCTGTCCGAGGTCCCAGCTGCGCGTCCTGGCACCTGCCCCGGGCGCTCCCCACGTGCCCGCTGGCCCCACCGTGGCGCCGGCCAGCGGGTGCCCAGGCCCCTGCTCTGTTCCTAACCCCCCACAGCTGGTCGGGCAACCACAGAGGCACAGCCGAGGTGGGAACAGAGACTCTTGGAGGCCAACACCACGGTCGCAGCCGCTAGGGTGTGTCCTCTGCTAGTCACCTCCTCCGATAAATGCAATGACAATGTCACCTTATCTAACTAAAAATGGACCTTTGCGTGTAAACACTAAATTCCTAATACCTTGCTTAAAACAAAGGAGCAAAAATGTCCCACGAAAGTAGATGAGATGAGTTTTGCACTTTATGAAGTTTTGTCAGTAGAGAAATATCCATGGAGCCCCAAAGCTCATGAATACCGACCACAAGTCTTGTGGTTTATTATACCCTCAATCCGCCCCCGTCCAGAATGCCTCAGGGGTCACAGCCAACCCCGAGGCCCAGCGCCAGCCTCGGAAGCCGACTCTCGCAGTCACTTCATTCCATTTTTCCTCCTTTTTGCCTTCAGACGCCTTGAGTTATGATTTATAAAACTTCAAGGCAGCAGTAAACTTCAGGCAGAGAAAAACTAGGGTTTTTGCAACAACTTATATTGTGATTTTCAGTTCCCGAGCGGGGCATCAGATAACTCAGAAGTCTGCCTCGGCTCAGCATTTGAACTCTATTTTTGTGGCCTCTGATCACATGCTCTCCTGGTGGTGTGCCCTTCCAAACTCCAGCTACCTGTTGGTCCCCCAAGAAAATGAGGAAAGACATCTCAAATAAGATAATAGTTAGAGAAAAATTCAATAAAAGTCCAGTGCAGCTCGGAGCACACTTGTGGTGTCAAGGGGGTAATAGCTAATATGGGGAGATGGGGAAAGTGGCGGAAACTTCCATTATCACTGTCCCTGTGGATGGAGGCTGTCCATCAGTCGCCAAGACTGACTAGATAATACCATCCACCCACCTGCCCCCCAGGGGCCACGGCAAGGAGGCCGGCAGGCCAGCCAGAGGGCTTTTCATATCGTCCACCAGGTTCTTGCTGGACTGCATCCGAACACCTTGCAGAGCAGAATATAAAACAGATGAGTAACCTTGAAGCTGGGAAGGTAACAATAAAGATAAATGTCCTTGCGTAGAGAGTGGGGGCATTGGAACCAGGAGAAACCGAAGCGACTGGAAAGCCGGTGAGGGTCAAGCCCACCTTTCACGCCTGGCACCTGATGAGTGAGGGGTCACCCATGTTGTTAAATACCTGTGAGGCAGTGCTGTCCGAGACGCCCATTAGGAATTTTCCTCTTCCTCATATCCATGTCGCTGGGAACACCAACGGGGACCTGAGAAGTCATTCTGAGAAGCGTGACCCACCCACCCTGGCCACCGTTGGTAGGTCCATCGGTGAACCTGACCCAAACCTGGCCTTGAGGCAATAGACACGGGATGGAGGGGCGACGGCTCTGTCTTGGCTCTTTTCTTGAGAGGGTGGGACATAAACTCAGGAGCAGTTGTTGGCCATTTTGTGCGACCTAAGACTGAAAAGCAGAGAGAGTTGTTCTGTAGGAAGAGCAATAAGGAGGCACCTTTGCAGAGAGCAGCAGAAATCGGGGCTGGTTCCAGGTCATCCTGAAGCAAGGGGGGGCGGTGAGTGTCCCACCCTTGATGCGCTAGGTGTCGATGAGGCACTCGCCATCATGACGGCAAACACCAATGCCCTCTCCACCTGAGTCCACTGCGGGGTCACTGGCCCAAAGGCTCTACATTTTCCACTTAATCCTAAAGCGTGTCAGGCCTTCCCACCTGTACACACTTTTCACTTACTGTTTGGAGAGAAACGCCAGCTCCTACATTCCCAAACACTCCTGGGGAAGGGAAGATGAGTCGGTACGAGAGGTTCTAAACTCAGGGTCACAGGTGTGGGTTCGGCTCTGCTGTGCGGCAAGTTTCCTGGGGGAGCCAAGCCAGCGAGAGCCCCCGTCCACTGGCTCGTCTGTGAAACTGGGGCTCACAGTCCATGCGATCAGAGTTCCCCAGGCTGGACAGCAATCGGACAATGACAAGAAAAGGAGGGAGGGCAGGAGGGGAGAAGGGAGACTTACTATATTGATAAGTAGAGGAAAAGTCAGCTGGAACCTTGAAAGGAAGCGGGGTCTCCCGACAAACGCCTCTGAAGACCAGCATGGCAATGGAGAGGACAGAACGGCCCAGGCAGACACTGAAGTGTCAGGACACGCGTCTCACGCCATCTCCCGGTTCTGTGCCGAGGAGGAGGAGCTGAGACCCCGGGAACAGAACCGTCATCCGACTGAGTGGGAGGGACAAGAACGAGGGACAGGCAGACGGTCAGACGAGGTAACAATCTGGAGGCAGGGAGAGAGAACATCAGAGGATTCCCGCGCTTGGGGAACACGGACTAGCACACAGGTGCAAACAGAGCCACGAAAACAGCTGGACTCGGCGACATAGGCTGGGAAGTACAGACAGCACAGGGGCTTTAGACAGACTGACGCACAGAAACGAGGCCAAAAAGAGAAAGAGAAAGAGAAAGAGAGAATGGAAGCAGGTTCAAGGCTTGGTGCGCGCTGCCTGCCTTCCTGTGCACCGAGCTCCTGCCTGCGCCCTTGCCTCTCCGCCACCCCCACGCCGATGCGGGAAGTCCCCACACCAGGGCAGGGGCATGAGAGTGGAGCATCTACTGTCAGCAGGACAAGGAGCTTCAAGGGCAAGGTCTGGACTGATGCCTGGTGCTGCTCTTTGTGGCCAGAAGGGCTTGTTATGGTCCCAGAGGTCACAGGTGGGGCTCGATCATTTTGCTCGTGCTGGGAAGAGGTCAGGGTCACACCCGTGGCTCCCTGGGGGCTGGTGGAGGAGGAGGGAGCTCAGGGCAGCCAGAAGGTCCAGCCTCTGTCTTCAGGGCTGCCAGGAGGAGACACAGCTCAGGGGGCAGACTCCTGTCCATCTTGTCCGTTAGAAAAATAAGTTCATTTCTGCTTCAGGACCAGCGTCACCCTAATCCCAAGAATGTGCCAGGGTCCTTCTAAAGGCAGAGAAGGGACTTACAGAGGAGATGAAGTTCAGGGTCTTGAGAGGAGGTGATTGTCTTTGAAACTCCTGAATGTACTTCCTTGTGTCCCTGAAGAGAGGGGGAGAGGAAGGCCCGGTGCAGGTAGAAGAGGGAGAGGCAGGTGTGTCCATGGGGGCAGGGTCCACAGTGGGGCGGCAGCCGCAAGTCACGGGACACCTGGGGCCACCAGACCAGGTGGGAAAGGTCGGCCTCAGGGCCTTTGGAGGGGCGGCCGCGCGCAGACATCTTGGTTTCCGTGCACTCAGACTGATCTCGGGCTCTCCACCTCCAGCATTGTGAGAGGACTCATTTCCACTCTTTTAAGTCATCCCTTCTGTGGACCCGTTAACAGCGGCTCCGGGAAACTACCCCGCCGTGGGGCGGGCAGACAGCGCGGGGGAGGGAAGGCGAGGCAGGAGGGGGACATAGCAGGGCCTGGGGGACAAGAATGCCCATTACACGCAGCAATGTCCGCGCCCAGGGCTCCGTCAGGCAGGCGGGTCCTGCTCATTCGCACACCCCAGCGCCAGCACGGAGTCATCCGTGTTTGTCTCGAATTCCTTCCTGGTGCCTGAATCTATTAGCAGTTCACTCAAGCTCTGCCTAATTACATCTGCGACCTGCTAATACAATCGTGTCTGTTGACTGAAGGAATCTTCTTCCCCACCGCAGGCCGAATTAAAATTTAATAGGACACCACGTTGCCTCAGAACTAGCATGCGAATATAGGGCATTGAATTAACACCGGAGCCTGACAAGACGCAGCGTGCAGAGAGGTGCTCCAGAAGAGAAGCCTAGAACCCCAGCCCACAGCGGGGGCTTCCCCGAAGAACGAGGGGCCCTGCTGCATGGCTCCTGCCAACGGGACACCGGTGGGTCCAGCCAGCGGGGTGGGGGATGTGGCTGGAGTCTGGCTGACTCTCAGACTCTCAGTCCCTCGGACAGGAGCTGGGAAGGGAGAGGGAGGCAGACAGACGTAGAGAGGAAGGGAGAGAGAGATAACACCCTACATGTCTCAATGGAGTCAAAGACAGATGCAGAAGGACAGGCAGGATGATACGGAGGAGAAAGGCAGAATATAGAAGCATCAGTGCAGACTGAGAAGGGGAGAGAGAGAAGAACATGGCCAGGCTGCTGAAAAAGGATGTCAAGTCCAAGAGAGAGAGCAGAGAGCCAAGCACCCGGAGAGAAAAGCCAGCAGCGCAGATAGACAACGAGACAGAGATACAGAGAGAGCGTCTGAGAGAGAGAAGGAAGGAGAGGCCGGTCATCTCTGACTCAGGGATGTGTGCTGCCAGCATCCCATGTCCCATCCCACACCTGGGACTAAGGCAGTCCATGTGTCCATCCACACCTGGAACTAAGGCGTTCTGTGTGAAAACCCCCTTCCACCATGGGAAGAGTGGTAGAGCCCCATCCAAAGGAGAGGTACGGCAGCCATCTTGGCACCATGAGGCAATGGGTATGAGGAAAAACTATAAATGATGTGGAGAACAAAGGCAAAAGAAATGTAGATAAAATTAAACGTTCTTACAACCTGCAGCCCACTGACAAATACTTGAGACGGGCAGAGTATGACATCCTTCAGGAGCTCCCAACCATCTTAATGTCAACACCTTGCTAGAGGGAAAAACAACCTCGGCTTGACAACAGCTAGGCCTCCGGGATCCTGTGAGTCTTCTCTAACACATGGAAATCCTTTTGGAAACTTCCCTCATCTTTACCTCCCCCAACTCCAGAGTATATAACCAGTTGCTCTTCACAACCTGGGGCAGCTCTTCTTGCCCACAAGTCCTGCCCCCATGCTCTAATAAAACCACCTTTTTGCACCAAAAACATCTCAAGAATTCTTTCTTGGTCATCAGCTCCCAACCCCAACATTTCCACATCATAAAGAATCTCAAAAATTCTGATCCTGATATCACAGAACCACGGAACCACAAACAGAAGCTTCCAGAACTTTTTGCCCTAGAGACAGACAAACCCCTGGGTTTTATTTTTAGATAGCACGGCTCAGCTAAGCTTCTCCATCTTTCTCCCCCAGAGGCAGATGCACGTTTGGTAGAAAGCCCCAGCAGCCGCTTGCCAGTGTTTTATGGATTTCTCTAAATCTTCGTCCTCTTCAGAACTGCACGGTGTCCTGTCTTGTGTGTGGATCCTCGTCTCTCTTCCCTCCCCCCAGAACGTCTCTGCGGCTCCCCTGATCTTAAAGAAGCAGTCCTGGAAAAAGAATGGCCCCTCTATCCTGCCAGTGATCTCCTTACACAACCTTCATAAAGCCATCCTGTGCTCTCTGTCTTGGAAGCTAGCATTTCTCCTGCTTAATTCTTCAAAGGACAGTGTTTATTGCTTTCTTCCCCTCCTTTTCTGTAAAAGTCAAAGGAAACGGTTTCCACCAGAAAGGCACACTTTCCTCCTCAGCTGTCACAGCGAGGGGCTCAAGGACCTACAGGTGTAAGTGACCTGGGAGACACTCCTAATGGCTTTTGTCGCCCTCGACCCAAATGCTGCTACGTTTGCTTTTTTAAGTCACAGATTCCAATGTCTGGGGTGGTTTAAGATGAATTACATTGATGACAAAGAAAAGGTGTCTGTTCGGAGGGGCGACAGGAGAGGACTCCCTCAGCATGAGACTCGGGCCACCCCCTGGCCGCCCCCTGCCCCTCACCGCACAGCATCACCCCTGGGATTCGGGGTTCACCTCCGAGACCCTGAGGAAGGCTCCGCTCACCTGCATGTGCTCACGCCGCAGGGGAACAGTGGGAACAGGTGAGCTTGGCCTTGGATCTGAAGGAGGCACAGACATGCCTCACCCCCCGCGGCCCAGATGCAGTCACCCACCCACACACATTGTACTCTCCCCACGTCTCTTCCAACTATTACCTGCTTGATACTTTTCTTTAAACCAGCTCAGACCTAACCTGACAAGCCCTGCGTAAGCCATACGCATTGTAACGTCCCTTCTGATGTGCCTGCTTCACTTTACTTCCTTCTAATGCATCTGAATTATAGAAATACACACATACGTGGTGTGCACACACACACACACACACACGTATGCACACCACATTCACACCATCCCCTGGGTACCACCTATGTTATTAAAAACCGTCAGTGATAATGCTGTTGCACTTTGATAAACGTGAATCTTATTGAAATGACATAGTTTAGTCAGGAGAGGCCCAGAGAAGAGGAAGGACTTACCCAGGGTCATTTAGCTAAAGAGTCTTTATTTACTTACTTATTTGTTTGTTTGATGAGTCCTGCCCATCACTCTCCTTGCCAACACCCTAGTCCAAGCCACGCCCATCATCCACTGACAGGATTACTCCAACAGCCTCCTAACTGACTTTTCAATCTTGCCTTTGCTCCTCTTTAGTATGTCCCCAGTACAGCACTCAGTGTGAGCCTATGAGAATGTGTCACAAAACAGATCCTTCTCTGCTCAAATCCTCCAACAGCTCCCTAATGCCTGCAAAGAAAAAGCCATAGTCTTTCAATGATCATGAGGACCCACCATGATTTCCTCGCTCCACCCCAGGCATATTCCTGCCACAGGGCCTTTGCATGTGCTGAGCTTTCTACCTAGAATCCCTAGGTATCCCTGTGACCCATTTACACATTGCCTTTCATCTTTATTCAGATGGAAAGAATTTTCATTTTTTGGAGAGAATATTCCTGGACTCTCTAAAATTGCAAGCTTTCCTTTTACCACTACAGATGCTATCCCTGGTCTTATTATTTTTTTTTTTTTCTGAGTACTTTTCATGATCTAACATATCACATATATTACCCATGTATCTCTGTCTGCCCAGAAGACTCTAAGTCCCAGGAGAGCAGAGATTGTATGTTTTGGGTATTTAAATCACCAGTGCCTAGAATCATGACGGCCATATATATAGCAGGCTCTCCATACCTATTTCTTAAATGAATTAATGAGACATAAATAGGAAAACTGTTCACCATGTGGACTTTATATGCATACGATTTCTAAAATGCTCAAAATGATTACATGTGTCCCACTTACCAATAGAATAAATATCAGAAATCCGTAAGCACAAAAATTTCTCCCCTACAATTTATCAAAGAAAAGTAAATAAAAACAATATGTTTTAACTGTCAAATTAGCAAGTATTTTGGAGGCTAATTACATTAGCAAGCACTAAGGAGGGCACTTGTTACGATGAGCACTGGGTGTTATATGTAAGTGATGAGTCACTGAATTCTACTCTTGAAACCAATCTTACACCGTATGTTACCTAACTAGAATTTAAATAACAATTAAAAAACAAACAGATAGTACCCAGCATCAGGATGGATTTTTTTTTTTTAAGATTTTTTATTTATTTATTCGACAGAGAGAGAGACAGCCAGCGAGAGAGGGAACACAAGCAGGGGGAGTGGAAGAGGAAGAAGCAGACTCATAGCGGAGGAGCCTGATGTGGGGCTCGATCCCAGAACGCCGGGATCACGCCCTGAGCCGAAGGCAGACGCTCAACCGCTGTGCCACCCAGGCGCCCCAAGGATGGATTTTTGAAGCTACCAATGAGAAAGCAACCTTGTACAACTTTTCTGCAAAACATGTCGACAATATATAGAACAACCTTAGAAATATTTGTGCCTATTCAATTAATCATTTGATTTCAAGAAACAATCTAAAGAAATAACAAGAAGACTAGACAAAGACACATAAGAAAACATTTACTGTAACATTGTTTATGATATACAGAGGTTGAGAGCATTACTATCCAGTAACAAAGGAATTGGCTAAATACATTATATTTCAGCCATTTAGTGAGGTGCTCTGGCCCATGAAATCCTGACCAGAAGGTTATTGAGTGAAGTCAGATGTCAGAGAAGCTAGCAATATATTCCAACAGTAGATTAAACAGTTGGCTACGAATCCTCACCCCTCCCTATGTCTACACTGGCCTACATTATAGACCACACTCTCCTATTCCTCTGTGATACGAGATGCTATAAATCTACAGCCAAGGGGGCGTCTGGACGGCTCGGTCAGTTAAGCGTCTGCCTTTGGCTCGGGTCATGATCCCAGGGCCCTGGAGTCACGTCCCGCTTTGGGCTCCCTGCTCAGCGGGAAGCCAGCTTGCCTTCCCTCTGCCCTTCCACTCCTGCTCATGGTCGCTCTCTCTTGCTTGCTCTCCCTCTCAAATAAATAAATACAATCTTTAAAAAAATAAATAAATCTACAGCCAATGAACAGGTGCTCTTATTTGAAAGGGCCAAGCAATCCCCAGTGCTACGCTCAATTGCATCCGAATTTCCCATACATGTACCTGAAATAGAGAACCTTAGTAGGGTCCCAGCTTCACATGGCAAGTCAGCAACTGAACAAGACATAAAACGTGTCTCCTACATCAGGGCACAGGACCTTCTACCGCACCAGTGTTTCCTCTGGGTCTTTTAGGTGAAGACGCACTGGATGACCCAGGGCCTCTGGAATTCAGATTCTACGGGGCTGTGTGTTGCACCCCACGGAGCAGGGAGAGCGGAAGTCCGTCTCCCAGGAGTGGACCGCTGACGTGTTCTCCACAATAGAGAAGGAACACACCGACCCTGCTGGTGACGGGGTGGACGAAAGCTTCACAATGACACCCTTCCCTGGCTCTGCAGGATGTGAGAGGAGCACCGGAGGGGAGGGGGGAAGGGGGTGTCACACTCTGGGGTCCCCCAGCTGGAGGGCCACAGAGCGAGCTGGACAGGTGCCCGATAATAAAGGAGGTCAACCTTGACTCCACTTGGCAGCTGGGGGACGGCTGCTTGCTGTCATAACCAGCGTTACTTATCTCCGTGTCGATAGCAAGGGGTCACAAAGGGCTGCCAAGTCCATCTTCCTATTTATAGTTTAGAGAGCATGACCTATTCCTGGAAACTTTCCAGGGACTAGCTTTCCTGTAGGCCAAGAGCGACTCTAAAAGGGCTCACCGGCCACAATCAATGTAAGTGACCATCCACACCTTTGGTCTGCTCCAGAATCCCCAAGTGCTATACTCGGATCAGCTCAGGTCACAGAGAACTATCCCACAGCTGCCCTTCAAGAAGGACCTTAGCCAGTCCCTCTGCCACCACACTGGCCCGAGCCACACCACCTCCCCTCTCCTGGAGGAGGACAGCAGCCTCCAGAGCTGCCTCCCACCTCCAGGCTTGCGGTCCTTCCAGCCAGTGCCATGAACTAGCCAGATTTCCAGATTCAGTTGTTTTAAGTACAAATAAGTATGATGTCAGCCTTGTGCTTAAGACCCTTCAGTGACTTCAGTGACTTTAGGGAAAGACCCAAGCTCATTCCCCGGTCCTGGGAGGCCCTGCATGATTGGGCCCCTGCGTACCTCCCTAACCTCATTCCATAAACCTCTCCCAGTGTTCACTGCATACAAGCCCCACGGTCTTCTTCCTAATTCCTGAAATCACAGGCTCCCTCCCGTCTCCAGACCTTCACCGGCACAGATCCCCCAGCTGGGAGCGCTCTGCACCGTCACCTTCTGCTTACCCCGCAGGATGTGTCTCAGGAGCCATAGTCACATAAAGCAGATTCCTTTAAACTGCAGATTGCAACCCATGCTGTACAGCCTTCCCTCTTACCTCCAGAAACAGGATGTCTGCAGAGCAGACATGCAGTGAACGGTCGCAGAACATTTCTCCCCTCTTCGGAGCAGAGCACCTGGAGCCTATGGTCACCACTGACAAATGTCGCACCCTCCCCAAGCATTCCATTCTTTGAGAGCAAACGGGGGAGAAAAAAGGAACAAAAACTGGAAGGGAGTAAAATTGTTCTCCCGGCCACAATGCTAGGGCAAGTTCCTCACCCAATGTATTTACCGGATATCTACCGTGAATCAAGGCACTATTTTAAAGAATTTTCTCCAAGTATACGTGATAAAAATAGAATGCATATGTTTCAAATATATAGGATTTTGTAAGTTTTGACCTGCGTATACACCTGGGAAACCATGACTGAAATCAAAATCAGGATCGAAAAGGTTGACTTGTGCCACGTCGTCACCCCTCCACGCCACCCCTGCCTGTGCCCCTCCCCCGTCCGCACAGGACCGCTGCCCTGATTTCTGACGTTGTGGGTTTGTTTGCACATTACTGTAATTTCATAAAAATGGCATCACCCGTTTTTCTGTGTGGTTTCTTTCATTTAGCACAATTATTTTCAGATCCATCCACACTGTAACGTGTATCAATGGTAAATTTCCTCTGATTGCTTCGTGCTATTTCCTTATAGGGACGCAGGACCATCCATTCACCTGTTGATGGGCATCTGTGGCGCCCCTGGGTGTGGGCTAGTCCAAACAAGCCCACCGTCAAGGGTCATGAACAAGGCTTGCATGCTCTACGAGTTCATTTCTCGTAAGCCAATGCTAGAAGTGGAACGGCTGGATCATAGGAAGACACACGTTTAACGTTGTTTCTAAAGTCCCTGTTTTACAAAGTGGCTATTTGACTCCCCACCAGAAGGAAGTTCCTGGTTCTCCACAACCTCACCAGCACTTGAAATGGTGGGTTGTTTTTTATTTTTCCTTAAATTGTAGTCATTCTGATGGGTGTGTAATGGTATCGCCTTGCCGTTTTAATTTGCGTTGTTCTTACAACTAAAGATGCTGATCATCCGTTTCTGCGCCCACATCCACTGGCCATCCGTCCGTTTGCTGTGTGAGACATTAGTCATCAGCTATAAATGATGCCCTTTGGACGGGAACTCACATGGAAGTGCGGAAATGACAGAGCCCTCACCGGCGAGGAGCAAGCTGAATACATTGGCAGTAAAATGGGAATACGCCTTCTAGAGAAAATCCGTGTGGCTTCTGTCCGAACAACGGCTAATTGTTCCTCGTGCCAGATGAAGGAGCTCAGCCACAGACAACGGGGTGTGTGTCCTGTGCCCACAGACAACTGATGGCCCGTGGCACTAAACACAGTGAAGACCTCCTAATAGAGGTCGCCGTCGTCCCCGCGGGGAGGTCAATGTTCTGCAGGAAAGAGCCAGGACTCTAGCGATAGGAGTTAATCTGGCTGTTTAGCTCCTGGCTGGCTGAGTGATGGCCAGCAAATCCCCTCCGACCTCTGGCAAGAGACAGATCATGACCCAGGACCCGGAGGTTAACATTGCTTTGATGGTCTCCATCCCAGTCAGAGAGTCTGCGAGCTCCCGGCCTTTGGACTGCCAACTGCCAGAGGCAGGGGGCAAAACATGCGGGCGACAAGGGGAGGCGGATGGGCCCCGCTGGGGCACGGTGCCAGAGAAGCGGCTGAAATGCGGGTGCCGGGGCAGGCGTCTGCTTACTTGCTGTCTGACCTTGGCAAGTTATTTAAACTCGGTGTCCACCTCTCGGAGATGGGACCCCACGAGCACCTGTTCCCGAGGGGCGCGGTTATCACGATGACCCCTGGGGGGCGCTGTGCCATCTGCACGATGGGGCACCTGCTGGGATTCGGTTAGTTTTTCCCAGAGGGTGATGTGGAGTCGCTTTTGCCCCATCTTCATTTTTTCTCCCCCAGTATAAGCCGACAAGCTTGACCTAAAATTCCTAAATTCCGATCTTTAAAATTAAGCATAAAAATGTAAAAAACATTTCGTGGGCCAAAACATCATGTTTGTCCAGCCTACGGGTTGCAGTGACATGTTCTGAGGAACGAGGCAAGCACACATCCTTAAGCATCTAGTGTGACCACAGTGGCTGCCCCGTCACTCTCCCTAGCACGTGGTGACTAAACGCAGGGCAGTCTGCTCGCCACCCCGCCTTGGTTCTCCCGACAGAATCACCTCCACTTGGCAGCTGGGGAAACAGAGCCTCAGAGAGGTTCCGAGATGGGGTCAAGGTCACACAGCCAGGAAGTGGTAGAGCAGGGGTCTGAACTAGGTCTGCCCACACCAGGAACACGGTCCGTGTGCACTCTGCTCCAGAGCCTCTCCTCCCTTGCTTTGTCTGGCGAATCTACCTCTCCCAACTCCCGTGCCCGGGGCCAGATAACGACCAAATGAAAACTGGACCAGATGTCTCCATGCAGGACCCAACAGCCTGGTGCGGGTGTACGGACATCACCCCAGGCAGGAGGGGCTGCTTCTCCCTCCGCCTCCCTCTGCCTGGAGTGTTTGGAAGCAGCCAGTGATGAAGCGGGTCCGAGCCAGAGGCAGCTGATCCTGGCCGTGCTCCTGCTGGAACACCATTAACGAGAAGCTGCTGTTTCTCCTACAGATGGGCCCGCTTTGGTTTGTGTGTATCTGTGCGCTATGGTTAGAAACCCCGTTCAGTTTAAACGTTGCAGCCTGGCTCAAAATATTCCCAGTGGCTGTAAGGGTACAATTTTCCATCTTCATCAGTATTCCCGCTGCCAACTCCCAGGTGGGCATCGATCACATCAGAGTTTGCCCATCCCGTGGGGGACGCGCGGCACTCCGAGGATCAAGGACTCTGTACGCTGTCCATCTCTGTCTCTCTCACAAGTGGACTCGGGTTCATGGACTGAACCAGGTGGGGTGGAAACTCCGGTCGGTCTACACGTGCCGTAGGCAGCCACAGAGGGGAGTCTCTCCGTCGGCGATGATGCCCCGTCCTGGGGGGCCATTTCAGCGGCAGGATGTCTGCCCTAGGACATTTGGAAGGCCACTGGCCAACAGTTGGGCTCATCACTGATGCAACAGGAGGCGTGGCGGCGAAGCTGACGCTGGTTTTGGAGACACCTGGGTTCAAACCACATTTTAGCCATGGTGTAGTTTGGAAAAGTAATGGTCTGCTTTTGCTTTGAAGAATTTATCCTATTATAATAGTGTCCTTTCTTGGGATTTCTTTTCAAGTTCAAACCCTTTGATAGACAATATACGCAGACAATAAAGGAAATAACCACAGAAAGCGAAAGAGTGCACGCGTCCAGAGGCAAATCCGACCCACAGCGGCCGTGCTCCATTCCCTAAGCGGTGTGTTAGTAACACAGATGCTCGTTTCATTCTTCTCATACAAAGCAGGTCTGTTTGTGAGCATGTATGTATTTAATGTCTCCGTCTCTTCCTCCCTGCAGCAACCTGGCATCACCTTATAGCGGAGACGTGCACAGATTTGCGGGACCCTGCTCTGGACCCCCTGTGCCTTCGCTCCTTGGCAATTCAGTGGGGCAGCAAAGTCGGGGCAAACCTGGGATCTCAGGAGCAGAGCAGATCGCAAGAGCAGCCTACCTACGGGGATGCAGCCGGCCCCCCCGTTGCGGCGAGCCTGCTTTTACAGAGCTGCCTCTTAAACGGGAGTTTCGAACAGCCCGCGAGGGAGCCCCAGATGGGAACCCTGATTGGCTATAAAATCGCAGGGAGGCTGCACGGCTCTCCCAGAAAATTAGACTGTGTTCTGTCCCATTAGGTTTCCTACGGCCCGGGCAGTTCATTGCCGAGCGCGGTAACTGCCTGCATCTGCAAGCTGTCCTCCCCTGGAGAGAGATTGGGGCCTCGAGATCCCCTGCCACGAATGAGCTGCCTCCTTGGCCAAAGGTAAATATTTCCAGAGACAGAGATGATGCTGGGGAGACCAGGAACGGCAGCCAAGTCAGCCGAGGTCCTTCCAAGTTTTCCTGCTCCCTGTCTGCTCTCAGTTAACTGCCACCCCCCCAAGCTGCTTTTGCCTCACCTTGAACAGGTGACTCCCCTCAAGGGTATTAGTGTTTTAAGAATGCTCCTTAATTGTGGGGCAAAACTTACGGTAGATCGCATGTACCAAAAATGTCTGCGACGATGCCGTCCACATTATCTCACTGGGACACCGACGCTCCTGTCATCCCACCACGAGGTGCCCGTCTCCTCGCCTGGATCTCGGGCAGACAGGTGGCCTTGGTAGAAGTGACACTCTGTGGTCTTTGGGGCCTCGTCACAAAAGGCTCCATCCACCTGTCAGAGGAGGAGAGTTTTGAAGTTCATCAATGTTACTTTGGATCCTTCGTCTCCGGTTAACTATGTAAGAATAAATTTGGCACACTTGTACAGAAACAGCATGCAGAATGCTGGTGCATTTTTATAGCATATTATCCCCATTCATCTGGCGATCCATTTATAGCCACCCTGGAGGGCGAGGGCTGAAATGACAGCCTTCTGAGAAGGGAAAGGCAAAATTTAGGATCTTGTGGTTGGAGGTGAATTTTCTTGTTTTCAAGTGTCTATGCTGCTTGACTCTTCTACCATAAGCATCTTTTAAATGAAAACTGAAGTCGTAACCACAACACAAAGGGGTGTTGGCTGATGGAGGCCGACACACATTTACCTGCAAGCCTCTGCACACCCATCCTTGCCCAGGTCCCTGAAGAAGCTCCTGGAAGGAGCTGTCGTTGGTTCGCACTCGGGTGGTGGGCCGGGGGAGGTGGGGTGAGAGGGGGAGAGAGTAAAGCGGGCAACCCAGAAGGGTGAGTCGTGGGAACCACGGAGGAACAGGGCAGAAGAATCACAGCAGGCTTGACAATACCAAGGGTCCATCAACCAGCAACGGGATGAACACGTGTGCTCTGTCCACACAACTGAGCACTGCTCAGCCGTGGAAAGGAACGGACTCCTGGTCCATGCCATACACAACACGGACACCGCTGAGCACATCACGCCAAGCGAGAGAAGCCACAGAAGGCCAACAGTGCCTGTTTCCCTTCCTATGAAATGTCCAGAACGGGCAAATCACGAGAGACAGAAAATGGATTAGTAGTTCCCCCTTGGCTGGGTGGGGGGGCGGGCTGGGGAAATGGGGAGGGAATGCTCGTTGGGGGAGGGGGGAGGCATCTTTGGGGATGAGGAAAATGTTGTATAACTGTGGTGATGGTTACACCACTGTGAAGATATGAGAAACAACAGAACTGCATACATTAGATGGGTGAATTGTATGGCATGCAAATTACATGTTAATGAAGCTATGTGTGTATATGTGCATATATAAATATACATACAGGCGACGCCCTTACCTGCCAGAGACTTACAGTAGGAAAATAAATGCGATTTAAAATGTCGTCTTCAGGGGCGACTCGGTAAAGTGTCTGCCTTCGGCTCAGGTCACGATCTCAGGGTCCTGGGATCGAGCCCCACATCGGGCTCCCTGCTCAGCAGGGGAGTCTGCTTGTCCCTCTCCCTCGGTGCTCTCTCTCTCTCTCTTGCTCTTCTCTCTCTCAAGTAAATAAATAAAATCTTTTAAAAAAATAACTAAATAATTTAAAATGTCATCTTGAGAGGAAGTAAACAAAAACGATTAAAAATGCTAAAATCTGGGAAGCCTGGAGGGTGCAGTTGGTTAAGCACCCAGCTCTTGATTTCGGCTCAGGTCATGATGTCAGGGTCATGAGGTTGAGACCTGCGTGGGGCTCTGAGCTCAGCAGGGAGTCTGCTTGAGATTCTCTCTCCCTCTGCCCTTCCCCCCATGCATGCTCTCTCTCTCTCTCTCTCAAATAAATAAATATATCATTTTTTAAAAATGCTAGAAGCAGGAGCATGCTATGCAGGAACGGGTGTAGCAAACAGGTTCCCCCCTCTCCCAGGCAGCCACAGGCTCAGGGTCACGGCCGACCACACACTTAGAACTGGTGTCTGCTCTGATTGGTAGTGCTCATGGCTTTTTTCTGTTAAACTTTTGAATGTGACTTCTTAAATCTCTCCCTCTCCCTCTTCCTCTCTCTCATTCTGTTTGTTTTTCAAACATACAAGCCTAAAGTGATGGAATTTATTAATTTTCATGTGCTCATTACAGGCTAAGCATTTTATTAATTATATCTTTTCATCTTCAACGTGCTCTGATGAGATGCTTCTGGTGGGAATTATTTTACCCTTTTATAGATAAAGACCCCATGGTCATATAATCCTAAGATGCATTTCTGGGTCACAGTGGTAATCAAGGGAGAGCTGGGATTTGAACTCAGAGAGTCTGAACATATTGCATTATTATTATTATGCCTCTAAAGACATGGAAGAATTACCAGACAAACGCCTAGCTCCGTGTGTCATCTCTGTCCCCCAGCAGGGAGGCAGGAGTAGCTCGGGCATTTTCAAGCAGGGATCTCTGACTTGGATGAGAGGAAGGTGGAGAATTCTGGGAAGAGTCATGTCTCTCTTGGAGGACTTGGTACTCATGACTCCATGTCCTGATGAATAACTGGTCGACCTATCGACAGAGAAGGTGCTTATTTCTTCAAAGAGAACGTCATTGTCTGAGAACACAGCATCCGGACACCACTGCCCTCGAGGAGGCGTGAGACAGGAACTCAGCACTTCATACTCTGTGTTCCCTTGTCACTCACCACCAGCAACACAGACCAAGGCCAACTACCCAGCCTGCGGCGTGTGTGGCCACAGTGGCTGCTTTTGAAGTGGATCATAAATACTAGACATCGTGGCAGAACCTTTACAAATTTGTCATGTCTCCTTCTTGCCACAGAAACACCCGGAATTTCATTCCTGGCTGACAAACAGCAGTTTTTCTTATGGACATGTTTATCTGGGTCTGTTTTTCCAGTTCACCTTAAGAGACTGCTCGTCTGTGAAGGTTTTCCTGAAAAGATGCAGGTCAATTGAACCAAATACTTTTCTAGTTTATTCTCCTTCTTCTTTTGCATTTAGCTGACTTCAGTCTGCTCCCCCGGGATCAATCATTTTGTATTTATTTATTTTTGAATGGTGCTAAGAAATGACTTCACATATAAGCCCTGTCATAGGGCCACTGTGGCAGTACGTTGACAAGATACATGCTGGCGTTCCTGTGTTATCAGAAGGTGCAGATGGGAGCAGCTGGCTTGCACAGCACATGCGTGCAGGGTGGTCCCCACTCTGCAGGAGCCCTATGCCCACAGCGCCTACAAAGCGTGCTGCTCACTCTAGCATATGCACAAGCACAAAGGTTGACTTGCCCCAACTTTATTCTGAAAACCAACAGCCATACTACAGACTCATGCAGTGATAGGCTCAAATAAATAGCTAAAATTTACTTTGGGATTCAGACCTACAAAAGCTTATGAGGTAAGTGCTAATCAAAGATAACTTTTGAAGATATAAGCACCTATTTCTTGTTCTAATAAACAGGAACTAATCACACTACCTAGTGTAAAACTTTATTGCTCTTGACCACTGTGAAGATCTGTTAAAACTAATTAGAGTTGGAACCTTTGCTATAGTCAGTATACTCAGCAACTCTGTGACCAGCAGGTACTGGAGACAAAGTGGGATCTGTAGAATAAATGGATGGATGGATGGATGGATGGATGGATGGATGTGTGGGTGGGTGGGTGGATGGATGGATGGATGGATGGATGGATGGATGGATGGATGTGTGGGTGGGTGGGTGGATGGATGGATGGATGGATGGATGGATGGATGGATGGATGTGTGGGTGGGTGGGTGGATGGATGGATGGATGGATGGATGGATGGATGGATGGATGTGTGGGTGGGTGGATGGATGGATGGATGGATGGATGTGTGGGTGGGTGGATGGATGGATGGATGGATGTGTGGGTGGGTGGATGGATGGATGGATGGATGGATGTGTGGGTGGGTGGATGGATGGATGGATGGATGGATGGATGGATGGATGGATGGATGTGTGGGTGGGTGGGTGGATGGATGGATGGATGGATGGATGGATGGATGGATGGATGGATATGTGGGTGGGTGGATGGCTTGATGTGTGGGTGGTTGGACAGATGGATGAGTGTGTGGGTAAGTGGATGGATGGCTGGATGGATGTGTGGGTGGGTGGGTGGGTGGATGGATGGATGGATGGATGGATGAATGGGTGGATGGTGGATGGAAAGGAAGATGGCTGGATGGCTGGCTAGCTGGCTGACTGGCTGGCTGACTGGATGGCTGGATGGATGTACCAGTGGTCTGATCCTTTCATGTGTAAGATGTGAACACAGACCTAGAAACTGCATCTGACTTGCCAATGGCCCTACCTCTTTCTCACAGATGTAGGTTCCACCTGTCAATTCAGGCATTTCCTTTCTGAGTGTATTTAGTCTGTTCCGGTTATTATAACAAAATATCACAGACTGGGAACAGCAGAAATGTATTTCTCACAGTTCTGGAGGTGGAAGTCCATGACCAAGGTGCTGACAGATTTCAAGTCCTGGTGAGGCCCACTTTCTGGCTTGCAGAGGGCTGCCTTCTTCTCATGTTCTGACACGATGGAGAGAGAGAGAGAGAGTGTGAGTGAGCTCTGGTGTCTCTTCTTAAAAGGACACTAATTCTATCAGGTTAGGGCCCTCCCCTAGGACTTCATCTCAACCACCACCCTATAGACTCCATCTACAAATACCATCACATTGGCGGTTAGGACTTCAACACACGGATTTGGGAAGAGGGGAACACAATTCGGTCTGTAGTGGCTGAAAATTCCATAAAAACAAGTAGCATCACAGGTGAAGTCATGTCTGTCCTCCCTCTCTAACCTGCATCCAGCGAGTGCCTGGCTCCTTGGGTCCCACCCCCTGCAGGTTGCTGAATGGAATGCATTTCACAAACCCTTTGGAAATAATGAACGGGCCCCAGGGAGCCTCCGCCAAGTCTAAAGCTAGACAGGTAGACACCTGTCCCCTCTGTCTCCAGCTCAAGCTCGGGACTGGATCGAAGGGTGGAGGTGGGTTCGGAAAGAGGAATGTACACCTAGGTGGCCAACATCAAATGTGTCTCATGTGCCCCCTAAGAACCAGGAAGCGATATTTGGAGGACGCAGCAAAGAACAGGCTAATATGAATTTAAACAGGAGCATTTGGAGGGGACGTCAGGAGACAGAAGACTGAGAGGCCATTACTCCATCTGAATTGGCAGCTCACAGTTCTGACCAACGTGCCGAAGGAAAGTGCCCAGCAGCCATCCTACAAGGGTGCGGGGAGGGAGCGGGGTGTCGCAGTGAACCAAACCATGGGCACCAAACTCCCTGCAACTGTGGCCACTGGCCCTCATGGTGATTCCTCCCCCTTTCTTATAAGTTGGTGCCAGTCCGGTTTTTTTAGACTTGGATCGATTGCCATCTGGACAGCTGTCTTTAGAGTTCTCTCTCCCTTCAGACCCTGCTTCCCAGAAAGCTTTCTCTTCCCATTTGTATGCTTTAATGTGGTCTGCTTATAGTACGATGTTGCTTCTCCCAGGGTGGGCTCAGAGAAAGCTGTCCCTCCACTCTCGGGCAAGCATGGAGCTTTCTCGATTCTTCCCGGTCTCCACCAGCATAAAAGTGCTATTCCAGCTCTCCATTCAACATAAATCCCTGCGAGCAAGTTACTGTCCTATTCACTCTGAATAGAAGCAAATTAAAAATCCAGGATGCCCACACAATCGTGTTTCAGTTTTCACCCAATGCTTAGTGGCTGGCCAATATTAACTTAAGTCGAGGAAATTTAAGATCCCCAAATAAATTCTGCCTCAAAAAAAGAAATAATAATTTCGGGTCCTAGTAGAAAAATAAATAGATTTTTATTAAGAAACATAAATCAGGTGATGTAAAAGAGTTAACTTATTTTAGCGAAATAATTTTTCCGAAATCTCTCTCAGAAGGCAAGAGATTGGATTGGGTGAGACCCAGAGACAATATATCCCATAAATCAGAATATTTGCATTATTTCACTATCTTGGTGGCCCTGTTTTCTCCTGACAATTTCAAATTCGGAGATTGTTTTTTACGTTTGAAACATTTTACAATACAGTCACCTGTAAATGACAGTTTTATACGTGCGTGTATGTGTGTGTGTATATGTATATATATATACACATAAACCCCATACAAATTATATATATTTAGATAAAATATATACAAATAATATACAATGTATATTTATATAATATATAAACAATATATATTCTATATAAATCATACATTGTTAGAAAAAAGAAATATATATAAATATGCAATTTATATTTACATGTAAATATAAATAATACATAGAAATTTTAAAAATATATATATATAATTCTAAAAAGCAGGCTATGAATTCAGGGTTGACTCAAAACTCCATGGGCAATAAGGAGATGAGGGCTTCAGGCCATAAATTAGCACGTGTGTGGGGCTGATGAGGTTGGATAGAGCTAGCAGGCAGTAAATTGGAGTGAAGTCACGGCTTCTTGAGTGTGATTATAAGTGGGCAGGCCTCGTCTTCTGAAATATACCGAGCCCTCCACATGTGATAAGTTCTGACCCACCAACAACTATAAATTTGGGTGAAGAAGATTAAATTTTATTATGTTCCATACAAATCATTTCCAAGTCCTAAAACGGTGCATGTAATGAGACTGAATGAATTCTCAGATTCCTTTCTACCAACTGGGGCTGTGTGAGAAAATCGGGCTATAAGCAGCAGTGGGTCTGGGAAGGTAGCTGTGTCAGCTGGCATCTCGGCCTGCATGATTAAGCTCTCAATTTTTATAACAGTATTTTCAAATACTAGTCCTTTCTTTTTTTAAAAAAATAGAATCATATTATCATATTTCTTCCTCCATTTTTATTACCCACTGTGTCCAAATCTCAAATGCCCTGGTGGAATTAGAAGGTATGCAGATATATGACATTTATACATAACCAAATCTCAAAACCAGAGCTAAGTCAATTTGCAGGTATTCTCTACTCAAGATTTATGAAAGCAATATTGCGTAAAGTTTAATTAATGAAGCAAACAGCACCATAATGCTCTGGGGACGTTTAACTCCCACCATCTGCTTGGCACAGACACGCACACACACAAATTAATTTCTTCTCATCATCACAAAGAAAGGTATAGGGAGAATTAAGATACGTCTTCAGACTTTCTTCCTGGTCCAACGTCTATTTAAAGAAATACGCATTTTCGTGATGGGAAGTTATTGAAATAAAGGAACTAAAATATTAGTTGCCAAGTGTGGATCAAACACCGTGCTGGGCGTTCTGCACACTTAGACCCTTCCATGAGCTCTCCCTCTGGATATATCGGGCAGGCATGGTGGTCACGTCTCCAGCACCCCCCTGCACCCCATCCTCTTCTATTTACAGCGCCATGGTGGACTGCATCGTTAGCGTCAACTTTTAAACCTGCCGTCATGGGACGGTGCCAATTCATCCCACTAAAAGGCCCCGCTGATTTGGAATTCAACCGTGAGCCTTGCTTTGGCCAAAACAAAGAGACAGAAGTGTTGGTGACCCACATCTGAGCCTCAGAGTTCTTGGGACATCCACCCTTGATTCTATCATGTATTGCCTCGTTTAAAAAAAATAAAATAAAGGCTGTGGGCATTCTCGTTGCTCTGCTGGGCCTCTGCGGGCCTCTACCATTGCCTGGAGAAGAGCATGGCCGGGCTAGCCGGCTGGTGTCAGGGGCTCTAGGAGGGACACACGTGAAGGCCAGCGTCCCCCGTAGGACCTCGACCTCCTCATGGATGTTGGAGGGAAAATAAATGAGTGATTTTAATATATTTATTTTTCGTCTGAAATAATCACAAAGTTATATAACACTTGTAAGTATAGCATAAGAAATTATTTTCCCCCTGAACTACGTGAGAACAAATTGCCAATCCCTTTAAATTAATTGCTAATCCCTTTAACTGTGGATCTCCTTTAGCAAGAACAAAACTGCCAGACCCTCCACATAGCCATCAAAATTCAGGAAATTCAAAATGGATACATTGCTAATATTTATTTTGATACATTGTTAATGTTT
Organism: Ursus americanus; assembly: GCF_024610735.1. Lineage (NCBI taxonomy): Eukaryota > Metazoa > Chordata > Mammalia > Carnivora > Ursidae > Ursus > Ursus americanus. The sequence goes on along the minus strand of NC_142156.1, from coordinate 21,786,422 downwards.
AAAAATCAAACATCATTCCACTTTTTCCAAATGTCACAATCATGTGCTTACAGCAAAGGATCCCATCCTGCGTTATGGGCTGTTGACAGGAACCATCGGAAGCTTCTCTTCCTTTCTTTTTTCTTTTTTTTTTTTTTAAAGATTTTATTTATTTAGTTGACAGAGAGAGGGAGAGAGCATGCAAGAGAGAGCACGAGCAGGGGGGTGGAGAGGTAGAGGGAGAGGGAGCAGCAGACTCCCCACTGGGCAGGGAGCCCGACGCGGGACTCATCCCAGGACCTGAGCAGAGGGCAGACACTTCACCAACTGAGCCCCCCAGCAGCCCCAAACCTTCTTTCTCCTGGACTTGCTACGCTATAGAAGGTACACGCCCACCTGCTGGTGGCTGTGTCCGCGGCACCTGGGGAAAAGCTCCACGCGGGCCGCCAGGGAGAAGAGCAGAGCAGTACAGAAATTACTCATTTGTTTTCCCTCCAACACCTGTGAGGTGGCTGAGCTCCCACCGGATGTGTCCTTCACACACATCTCTCCGGGTGCCCCTGACTCCGGCAGGCCAGCCTGCCTGCCATCCTCGAGCATCTGGACCCAAAGACGCCCCGGGGAGCTACAGCCAGTGGCCGCGAGGCACAGACTCCAGCTTCTCCGTGGAACCCCAGAGCAGTCACCTGGAAACGAGGTGTTCTTTCCTCTTTTACTCGGGGAGTCTGAGTTTTGCTGCTTGGGGCTTTATCAAACAGCCATTCTCTGTCTGTCCCTACTGTGCCTACTCATGTACTTATCAGGAAATGTTTACAACAGTTTATCATTTGGAATATGAACCCCAGCTCAGTCACTTCCTCGATCGCAGTCTATGTGACTCCATCTTTCAGTGCCTCAGTTTACTCATCCATAAAATGGGTACTGGAAGGCCTGAATGGCCACACACAGTGCCCAATCCACCATAAATGGTCCATGATGTCTCATCTATATATGTGTGGAACACCATAAGGCTTCCATATAGTTACTAGGATTATTACTGCTAGCGTTCTTCAGGTAGCCTAAGAAAACCACAAGCCCCTCAAGCCCTCATGCAAAGGGGCTGGGGAAAAAAGAAAGGGAAATCCACCTGCCAGATATTCTGATATTTACTGTAAATTAAAAATGATCCAATCAGACATTTCTGGAAAAAAGAGTCTAAACCTGAACTTTAATTATCTATAAAGACAGTCTTCTGTGACCTACTCATCCCATGCTGCTGGAGGGGGTTTTCTGATTAACTCTGTTTTCCATTAGAACAGAAGTATTAATCCACTGAGGGAACGTGAACCTAGTCACTCAATGCACACAACAGAAATAAATTAGTATGAACGTGTTAGATAATACTCCCTTCAGTTACTGCATAAAAATATTACTTTTTTTAAAGTTAAATTAATTAGGCTTATTTAATTTTTGTTGCATTTTAATAAGTTCATTTATAAGAAAATAAACTCAGGCTTAAGAAGACAGGATATTTCACGGCTTGAAGTAAGAAAAACAAAGGGCTTCCAAATTAGAATCCATGGTCAGGCAAAATTCAGCAAATTATTATTAAATTAAATCCAGAAACATATTATTATTTTTAATTGCTTGGGACTTTGATTAATCACCCTCTTTAGGACACAGATTAGTGATTCCCATGCCAAGACTTCCAAAACTCCTGAACACTGCCTCAATTCATCACTTGCCTGCTCTTTTTTCACTTTCAATGATGATTTATCAGCCCTCAAGCAGAATAAAAGATTCTAGGTGTTCCCTAACATCCCCGTCCTCATGGAGGAGGGGGGGTTCATCATCTCACCGAGCCTCCATCTCTCCTGCCTGTGTTGACTGGGGTTTTGCTGCATCTGAGCTCAGCAGAGAGCAAGGAGGTGGGAGAGTGTCCTGATGTCACAGCATGGGTCTCCAGAGCTCGTCATGCAGTAGCGTAATTCTATCTGTCTATAGGGCGCTTAGCATGTCGGAAGGACTTTCTCTTTAGAGAGCTGAAGCTGGCTTGTCCGTGAGATGGCAGTCTACAACAGTGATGCCAATTCCTTTTCAGCTCATTCTGCAACTGGGGACGTGCCGAGAAGAGCTAAAAATTCTCTGCATTATTGACCCAACCACGGCCAAGTCCGTAAAGCTCAACCATAGCCACACCGCAGTAGGGCATAACAGACTGGGAGAAGATTGCTTGGCTTAATCAGAAAGTATTTATTGAACACCAACGCTGTGCCAAGCACTTATTCAGAGACTGATGATACCACAGAGAGGAAAATGAGGTTCCTAAGGTCATGGAGCTTATTACTATTTTTTTTTTTTTTAGAGAGAAACGGACAGCAAATCAAATAAATACATAACGTGTCATATGGTCATAAATGAGAAGAAGCCACATAAAGAAGGAGAAGGGGATAAAGAGTGAAGACAAGGGATGTTATTTTTCATAGGGTGGTCGCAGAATGCTTTACTGAAAAGTCAGATGAGATGACAATTGAGAATGATGGTGACAAGACAAAGACAATGACATTGGTGATGACCACAGGGTCCTCTGCTGGGACTGTGATCAGACCTTGGCATGCATCGACTCGTAAAACCCTGCGAGTAGATTCTGTTACTGACTCCTATTTTAAGGGGAACACAAAGCCGAATTATCTTTTCAAGGTCACCCCACTGGTACCTGGCTGCTGGGTTGCCACTGAAGCATTTTGTTTGAATTGTGGACAAAAAGAAGGAACGCTCTACCAGCACCGGGTATGGAGGGACTGCAGCCAGACGCCATGGCTCTTTCTTGTTGACTGTTTAGCAGTACACGGAGTTGAAAAGGGCCTAGTCACTGATGGATGTATTTCTAGATCCCCGATAGACCCACCATCGCTTCCTACTTCCCATCGGAGGCACTGCTTTACCTGTTCAGTGTCTGCCCTGTTCTAATGTTCATCAGTGTCGACCTTATCAACACTGCCTGGAAGTGCAGGGGCATTTCATGGTCATACCTTGCTGTAAATACTAGATGAATGACGTTTCAACTGAACGTCTTCTAGACACGTGCTGGTGACCTGGAGTCCAGCTACATACAGGAATCCATGAGGTTTGTCCCTCTCTGCTTCCCCATCAACTGGCTGGTCACACCGGGAAGCTAGCAAGGAAGGGGGGATACACCAGACTGAGAATGGTGGAAATAAATTCCAAGAATCCGGGGAAGGGTTGGAGACACATTTAATTAGTTAGACACATTCAGCGAATGACAAGATACCTTGACTGAAAGGTAAAGCTCCATTAAATAAAATCCAGCCAGTGACGGTAAAGAACCTTGATGCCACACGTGGGTCACTGTGTGGAAGTGGAAAGAGTGGAAATCATTGAAATTTATGGCGGAAGATATTTTAAGCAATCAATAAGTTTCCACCTCAGGGAATTCTGCCATCCTGTCTGCCTGCTAGGTTCTTACTCCCAAATTTCTATAGCTGACTCCTCGTTATTCCAATTGCTACTCCAATGTTACCATTCTCAGAGAAGCTTTTCCTGACCTTCCTCCCAAAGCCACCCCTCCAATTTCCTCCGGTCTACTTCAGTTACATCACCCGACTGTTTGGAATCATCAAATTATCCTTAGGGTCACTACTCATTTATTTATTCATCTATGTGTCTGTTGACTTTTCTGCTAGAATACAAAGTCCTGGAAATTAGAAATCTCACCTACCCACATGAGCCTCTGTTTCCCTAATAATTAGTGCTCAGCACACAGTAGTTACTCAATAAACAAATGGCCCCCTTATTTTACAAGTGAACGGGCTGGAGAAATGCAAAGTGAAATAGCTTGTCTAAGGCAAGGTCATGGAGATTCCCAGAGCCAGAGCTAGGTCTCAAACGGAAGACTCTTGGCTATCAGTGGGCTTCGCTTTTCAGACTCCTGTTGGAAAATGCCCTACCATACGGGTGGATAGCAAACTGAATGCTGAAGTTTTATAGACACACACACGGGAAAGATCATACTTCTTTCTCGGTTTCTTTCGTTTGTTCAGGCAAGCTTTGTCACCTGGATGGTTCAGCACTAAGACTTCCCCGCCACACACAGACTTCACCTCCAGAAGAAAATTTGGACATGTTTTTCTTCCATAGATGACATTAGCAATTTAGAAAATGATTTGAAACATAAAGGCATCTCACGGAAATGCCAATAAGACTTAGCAAATCTCATTAATGAGATATACGAACTTGGAAATTACCACGATTCTATTTCCCAGTGAAACTATTGTAATTAAGTCCGAGCGTGTCTGTGTTATTTAGGAAAATAAGTAATCACGCTATGCCCTGGAGACGTATTGCTAATTCGGTGCATTGAGCTAACACTCTCCTGGTCTTGCCTGGAACTGAATTGGATCATCTGATGTCCAGGACTGTCCTCAGGGCAATTGACTGCTTCCTACAAGAACAGAGCAGTGCCCCCTCGACACTGCCGATGACTGCAGGTCATGCAGCAAACAACTGATGTATTCTCCGATTGTCCCTGATTACGAAAGGCACAATGCTTTTTTTTTTTTTAATGATTTTTTATTATATTATGTTAGTCACCATACAGTACATCCCCGGTTTCCGATGTAAGGCTCGATGATTCATTAGTTGTGTATAACACCCAGTGCACCATGCAATACAAGGCACAATGCTTTTTAACTCAACACACAGTGACTGAATGAACACCTATGTACCAGCCTGTGAAAAGCATGGGCCGTCCAGGTGGCATGTGTCCAACAGGGCAGAGCTCACTGCGTAAGGGTGTTATAAAGAGCCCAAATCTCAAAGAGGCTTTACTATCACAAAATATGGTCTCTGAGCCTAAAAGATCATTGGACTCCAATATTTAAAGCAGATACAGCACAGACAAGGGAAGTCAAATCTAGCTCCTTCACCCAATTACTTAAAGAGATAATCTCAATTACATTAAGAGAAGATTGATTATCAGAAATGTGAAACATACTCACAAAGAAGATTGATTATCAGAAATTCATCACAAGATGAATAAGCCTAGAGATCTAACATGTGGCATGATGACTGTAGGTGGTAATACTGCCTTGAATATGGGACGTTTTCTAAGAGAGTAGATGCACACGGTCCCAGCGCACACACAAAACTTATAACTACATCAGGGGATGTGTTCATTAGCTTGACTGTAATCATTTCACTACATATATATATATAATATATATATATATTATATATATATAATATATATATATTATATATATATATATATGATCATGTTGTACGCCTTAAATAAGTACAATTTTTTATTAAAAAAAAAAATATGCAAGTGACCTGACCAAGGATCTAGAAGATAGTTGGCCTGCTGGACCAGTGAAAGAAAATTTTAGGAGCCAACCTAATACCCCCAGCTCTGGTCTCTCTTCTTCCAAGTTTTTCTAATGTCTCACGTCCTAGCAGAGATGATCTCCAGGGGCAGAAGGAGCTCACTTTCTTTCTCATTAATATGATTTACCATTAACATTGGGATATTTCAATGAACATGTATTATGAGTGTTTATCTGTGACCAAAGGAGAAAAAGACAGACAGCCTTGAATTCACTATTCCTGCTAATTACATCCCTCCAGAAGCTTTAGGTAGGTTGTGACTAAAATTTTTCTTTCCAATAAGGAGTAGTTGGCATTTCAACTGGGTGTTTCTCCTAGTAATGATCCTGTGAATGCAGTTAGGGGTTCCCTAAGACTAGATAATCCCAACTACATACAGAGAAGATTGATTACCAGAAATGTGAAACATACAAGGAAGGAAGGGCTATGGATAAACAATCAGGAGAGTCCTCGTCTTTTAAACAGTGAGAGGAAGCAGAGTTCTGAGACGCTCATCACGTTAGAAACACGTCCTATTCCCATCTATTCTTACGACGGTAAGATCGACGAGCAAACATATCAGTGTCATGAATATTGGCAAATTAGGACTATACATTTAAAAAGTATCCTTCCACCCATGAAAACCTACTTGTTACCCAAGTAAGATGGGAGTTGACTATTCTGGGTCAGTGTAGGTTTGGAAGAGCCATCCAATGGACACTTTATTTAATTCAATCACTTTTTGCCATACTCAATATATAAGAGCTAAGTTCTTAGGATCTTTAAGGCAGGAGGACCACAACACACTTAAGATCAAGGTTTAAAATCCCAATCACCACTGGGGGAAGGGGCAATTAGCTTTACAGAGGAAAAACCCAATTCTGAAACATAAGTTCTACTCCTAACCTTGGCTAGTTAGTTAAAAAACTGTCTTGGACAAGAAGATGCAGACAGCTCCACAAAAACTCACCACCATCACGGGGCGCCGAATGATGCAAGCTGCTGATGGCGAGCTCGTTATTCACGCAGAGAAAGAAATGACTGTCCTGGCAGTAATCATATTCAGAAAGCTCTGCAGAGTTGTGTAACTTCGGGTATATATATAGAACCCTTACATATATATACACAGATCTTCAAAATAAAACAGAAAAAATGTATGTATATAAAATATGTATGTAAAATATAAAAAATATATATAAAACATTTTATACATATACATGCTTTCTGTTTTATTTTTGATACTTGCCCAGGCCATGTGGTCAAATTTACTAGTATCCATTTTGCCACGAAAGCCATCCAGTGTATTTTTCGTCCAGGTCATTATAGCTTTCATTCTTAGAAGTGGGAGGCTTTTTGTATCTTCCAAGTCATTAGTGACGTGGACTTAAATCATTCGCCAGTGAAACTAGAGGATATGATGAGGTCATAGGTGAACTATTTCTAAAGCGTTTTGCATATAGAGTGAAAGGTCAAACAACTGGAGAGAAGGTAGAGCTCCAGGCACGTGTGGGAGTCAGCTGTTGCTGAGTAACAAACCACCCCAGCAGGTGCCATAAATAATGAGCATCTCTTGTAATGCTCGCTGGCCTGTGCGGCCGCCAGAGCAGCTCACCACTGCAGGTCTGCGCAGCTGTGGGTCAGCTGGAAATACACACACCCAGTCATGCCTCCCTAGGTACACCCCAGTGTACACAGGAAACAGGTACGACAATGTTCGTTTAAGGAAAAACTCCACTGCCAAGCTATCTGGATCTATCTAGCTTCCATGCAAGAAATCTGTTAGCTGACTTCCATTTCCCTTGGCTTGGCATTAGCTGTTAGAACACTTTCAGATCCCAGGATCCTGGGATCAAGTCCCCCATCGGGCTCTCTGCTCAGCGGGGAGTCTGCTTCCCCCGCTCCCTCTGCCCCTCCCCACTGCTCCGTGTTCTCTCTTTCTCTCTCACTCTCTCTCTCAAATAAATAAAATCTTTTTTAAAAAAAGAGAACACTTTCAGATATGCTTATTTTTTCTATTGTCTTCAGTCCTTGATAATCATGTGGTTTTCATCTTCATTTACTCAACATTTCCTCACAATGAGTGTTCATTAAAATATTTTAAATTAAGACTTTTTCTGCCTTTCTAACCTAGTGCATTGGGTCTTTACATTTAATAGCTTTTAAAATTCTTATCACAGTATTTCAGGCAGTTCGTGTGTTACATTCTATTAAAATGATCCTACCCAAGGTTGTCACAATTCAGAGATTACAGCTTCTGCAGGATGGTTTTTTTTAGGAATATATTCATATATTCACTTTGTCAGCCATCAAACACATCCCATGAGCCTGCATTTAACATCTCATTTGATAGCATAATTTGACAAAAGGGATAAAAGAAGCAATATTTATTAATATTGTGGGATGGATTTTACAGGGGAATTAGATAGACACACACTGTCATCCCAAAGCAAACATTTCTGCATTTCTAGCACCGCCGGCAAGACAAAGAGCAAAAGGGTAGAAAGACAGGAAAGGGGAAAGAGGCGGGACGCGTGAGAACTTCTCCTAATGATGTAACTCGGGTTGCATCGTGCCTTTTTTCTCGTGCAATCTTTCCAATCTCTTCTAAAAAAGAATGCGAAATTTATTCTCACAAATGTGACAAACACCATCTGTGTTGTTCTTTGCGTTTGAAAACATCCCTACTTGATCAAATAGTTTAAGAAAATATATGCCCTCTGCAAAACCCGCAGATATTACTATTAGGTACCCAGACAGTATTTCCTGAGGGCGTAGAGGTGGAAAAGTCCCATGGGGACCCTCAGGCACAGTATCTGGATGGGAAAGACTATGGTGATAGCTTGGCCCGACTCGTTTCTGGTTCCCTGCCCCCAGCATCCATCCCCCAGAACATCTCCCGTCCTCTAAGCCCACGTCATTCACGTGGGCTGGCCACAGTGACTGACTGGTTCTGGCGGGTCCATGATCCAAGCTGGGCCAAACAGAGCCAGGGGACCTGACAGGAAAGAGCAGCGTCCTCCTTGAAGTGACCACGAAAGCAGGATGGACACTGGGAGCTGCTGGTGGCCAACCTGCCACCAGGAGGGAAGATCCTGCCGGAGATGCTGCCAACCCAGAGGAAAGACAGGGGACAGGTCGCTAAGGATGCCGCTTGTGCAGCTGGATCCAGATGTCCCTGGTAGGAGCCCCCCTGCACGTCTCCATCAGCATGAGGAACCCAACACCCCTTTTTTGCTTGGACTTCTTCAGTGTGGCGCCCAACGGCAGCCCCTGGACAAAGCCCACCTGACCAACACCCCCAGCAAGCCAGAGGGAGACTTCCAGTGGGGACACAAACACACAGGGGTCCCAAAGCCCCAGGGTCCAACAAGGTTGCATAATGAAACCCTTTCTCTATGGTTGTGATGGAGAGTTGGGTCAGAGAATGAGAATGTTGAGTTTGGAATCACCTAGGTTCTTGAATATCTTTTTTTTTTTTTTTTTTTTTTAAAGATTTTATTTATTTATTTCAACAGAGATAGAGACGGCCAGCGAGAGAGGAACACAAGCAGGGGGAGTGAGAGAGGGAGAAGCAGGCTCATAGCAGAAGAGCCTGATGTGGGGCTCGATCCCGCAGCGCCGGGATCACGCCCTGAGCCGAAGGCAGACGCTCAACCGCTGTGCCACCCAGGCGCCCCAGGTTCTTGAATATCTTGACCAATGTCTACCTACTTAGAAAGTTTCGTCCATCCAACCTCAATCACTTACTTACTACAAGAGATCTTCCAAAGCAGATAGAACACAGTCCCGGAGATTTCTTGGGTTGGGCAAGAATGGAGCCCTCATGGCACAATTCCACTGACGTACCAGCCCATGCCTCCTGCACTCACACTCACTAATTCTCTCATTAAACAAGTACTCGCCAGCACCTACTTTCTGCTTCCCATCATAGAACCCAAATCCTTTCAGGATTGAAGAAGAAGAAAACTTGAAGGCGCCATCACAACTACCCAGCAGTAGAGCAGCCATAGAAGATACAAAATGAAAATGTGGGGCTGTGTTTCAGTAAAACGTCATTTGCAAAACAGAAGATGGGCCAGACTTGGCCCACACCTGCAGTTTTATGACCCCTGATCTCAGAAAAGGAGGTTTCTGCACGTTTCACATGAAGGTTCCAGGAAGATACGGTCATGGCGAGGAAAGTCTCTGTCGATGGTGACCCCTTGGTTCTCTATCACCAAGGCAGAAAAGAAGAGGGGCGCCTGGCTGGCTCATTGGGCATGGAGCCTACTTTAAAAAAAAGAAAAAAGCAGAGGAAGAAAAAGACAGATAAAGTCATTCATGGAACCCTTGGAAACCGAGTTAGGTCAACAAGCAGTTTACAAATGAGCTATATAAATTCTGAACTTCATTTCGTTGGAAATGTCACATTCCTTCTAGGAACTGCCAACAAATTACTGTATAAGATCCATATATAATTATCTCTGTGGAAAGTTGGCAAGTCACAAATGAGTTTAAGGTGTTATTTGCTTGATGATAATTTGTGGTGTATTTACATGGACTTTTATTTCCTTCTCTCCCACTCAGACTTCGCGTTTTCTGAGCAGCCATGACTCAGGGCTCACATGGGGCCGTTAGTTATGTTCTCTTCCCCGTGGTTGGAGAAATCAGGCTGAGGAACCTAACTCTCTGCCCCACTTGGGCCCCTCAGCCTTGGGCTGTGAATGCAGGACCCACCAGCACCCAGCTACACAAAAGCTTTCGGAACGACTGGCTACCTCCCCCAAAGGTGTTCCCTTCCAGACTCGCATGGGGAGCTTCAAACACTGAAAATGTGCTCTGAAAATGAACCACAAAGCCAAGGAGACCAAGAACTCAGGAGCCACCTGAGACATCCACAGAGGGCCTCTAACTACAGGACGGTGGGACGCCCATCCCATAGCTGGGCGCCGCTCGCGTGCTGTCTAGTGGAGGGGACGACTCTCCCAGGGGAAGCTCTCCTGTGTTGTCAACCTGGAGCGAGGAGACCATGCCCAGTTTAAAGGGTTCCCCAGAAGTCCTGCCCAAGAAGCCCCCTCGCACCCCAGCCCTTGCCACGGGGCCACCCCGTCTCCTGGCGAATGTGGCTCTTTAGCTAGACACATCTGCAGGAACACGATCCATGGTCCATAAGCAAGGAATAAAATTGAAAAGACTGATAATACAAAGGGTTGGTGAAGACGAGGAGCAAGCTGGCCTCTCGAAGATCATTCGCAGGAATGTAGAAAGCAGTACGACCACTTGGGGAAAAGCTGGTAGCTCCTTCAAAGCTTAAACCTACACTTACCACACGACTCAGCAATCCACCTCCAGCAAAGAGACTTGCACGGGAACGTTGGTAGCAGCTTTGTTCACAGTTTCAAAACCTGGAAACATCCCAGGGTCCATCAACATGTGAGAGGATAAACCAGTGGAGGTGAATATCACCAGCAACAAAGTACTGCTCAGCCACAAAAAGGAGTAAACAAGAGTCACCTAGCAACGTGCATGAATCTCATATGCATTTAAAGAAGCCAGATTCATCATACTGCATGAAAATACTGATACAATGTTCTAGAAAGGACAAATCTAGTTGGTAGTGACAAAAAGAAAACTGGGTTTGCCAGTTCCTGCACGTACTGACTATGAAAGGAAAACAGGGAATTTTTGGAGGTGATGGAATGTTCTAGATCTCTTTTTTGGGGAGGAATGTTCTATATCTTGATTGTGATGATAGTTCCATAGCTATGTGTATTTGTCTAAATGACACAAACTATACATTGAATATGGGCATGCTTTACGGCATATAAATTATTCCTCCAAAAAGCAAATTTTTAAATCCAAACGTTTGATAAGCCAAAGTACACAGCACATAAATCCATCCCAAGTGTGACTGTCCATCATTACCTATAGCACTTTCATCATCAACTAATCCAACCACTGTCTTCTGCTGGAGAGCCATAGAGCCGTCAACTGACCGCCCCACAGAATTCTCATCTTGGAGCCTTAGTGTCTAACCTCTGCTAGCAGCCAGAGCAAGCCTTTGAAAAAATGAGGTAAGTCATGTCATTCCTTGGCTTCAAACCCTCCAAACACTTCCTTAAGGTTAGAATAAAATTTGAAGGTTTTCCCCTGGGTATATCTAACAAGATAGGGTCAGCGCTGAATCACAGAAGAACTCCACAGTGCAGAGCATTAAATCAGAAAGAAATTTACTTCTGCCTCACTACGGTGACATCTAGAGGCTATCAGCCCAGGGCTAGCAGCAGAGACCCAGATGTTACTCTCTTGTTGCTCCACTGTGTGAAGCTTCTATTCCTGAAGACACATCATAGTCCAAGATAGATGCTGGGGCTCCGGCCATTACACCCATGTTCCAGCCACCAGACAATAGGAAGGCACACCTCCCTGCATTATAAACACATCAAAGAAATTTCAGGCACCACAACCCCTGACATATGAGTTACTCATAGCTATCTGATACAAAGAAATTAGAAAATATAGTCATTACTGTGCTGAGCTATCAAGGTTTCTATAGTGAGGAAGGTAAGGGAGAATGGATTTTATGGAAGGACACCAGCTTCAGGTGTCCATCAGTGTCTGTGGGGCTCTCCATGCCCAGCTCTGGATCCCACTTCTCCTGACTCTTCTCCTCCTTCCTCTCCAGCCACCTGCCCCTCTTGGGGTTCCTCCAGGAAGCAGATTTATTCTATTTTACTAGCTCTGCCCAGGCTGGGCAGGTCCTCCAAGGCCCCAGAGCTTTCCTTTTCCTCATTCCCAGCCCTATTCCAAGATCAGCCTTCCCAAGGACCTTCAGGACCTCACCTAAAACAGCCCAAGGTCCTTCACTATTCACGCACCCAGCTTCCTTCCGCATTGACCCTGGAGATCTATTTGCTTTTTCAAGTTAACAGAAAAGAAAAACGCCTTCACCCACACCACCATTCCACTCCTGGGTACCTGGAGTTCCAGGGACAAAGGGGAACTATTTTTAAACAGTAGAATGAATATCTGCCCGAAAACAGGGTGTATTTGGTCTGTCTGAGAACTTGCAGCTTCAAAGAAGGGAGGTTTCTAGGGAATTTCCAGCTATGCTTAGTGACTTTGGGAAAGCAAAACCCACTTTTAAACGTCACCAAGCAATGCCCCTTCCATTGCGTTTATAGGCCAGCTTCAGGAAGAAAGGCTCCTGGCAGAAAGGAAGTGATTCTCATTTTTTCAAAGATTTATTTATTTATTTGAGAGAGAGAAAGAGCACACGAGAGTGGGGAGGGACAGAGTGAGATAAGCAGACTGCCTAAGAGGAGGGAGCCTGACAGGGGCTCGATCTCACAACCCTGAGAGCCTGACCTGAGCCAAAATCAAGACTCCATTGCTTAACTGTCACCCAGACGCCCCAGGAAGTGATTCTCATGATGTGCTTTTGGCTTTCAGAAGTCAGCCCGTCCTGGGACAGGGAAACCTGTGGAGTCCAGCGAGGGGGCAAGAGGAGCAGACACTGCACGCCTGCAGGGTACGGTTAACCTCCCATCACCTCTGGAATGTTCTAGGCGCTGCGCTACGGGCCCGTTAAATTCCCTCCACTCCAAGAGTCTGTGCATTTCTGCAATGAAAGCCCAGTTCGTTCCAGCAAATTCGCACCCACCTCCCCAGACACCAGCCCCTCTGAACGCCCCCCATCTCCACCAGCAACCCCAAATTGCTTTGAAATCAATCTCATGCGCCCGCGGGGAGATCTTAGATTTCTGGCAAGAGACAAGCGCTGTGGGGGTGAATTGCTCGCTCTTGGGACCCCTTGGCTGGGGAGAACAGGGTGCAAAAACCGGGGTTTCCTCGTCCTAAATCGCCAGCCCCACAGTTCGAGGAAAGGGGCGGTGGAGCCCAAGTTATGGACGATTCTCTCCATCGTCTGTTCTCACAGATGGACGGACCTGGGGGCAGGGCAGGGACCTCACGTTTAGGACTGGAGCTCCCATCAGCAGTACCACAGCTTGGCCTGGGGGTGGGAAGCTAGGGGACAATCCACGGAACTTTCCCCTTGGTCCTGCCCGCTTCCCAACTCTGGGGCAGCACCTGGGATCCTCGGGACCAGCCAAGCTTGCTCCGAGAGCCCCAGATCTCCCAGCGGGATCCGCACATCGAGGCTGGACGAGTCCCGCACAGGCGCTCCCGGGGCGGCCAGCCCTCTCGCCCAGTCGCCAAACTCCAGGTCAGGCTCCCTACTCCTGGGAACACCCGGAGAGCCGGGGCAATTTCCCGAGCCCGAGCGCCTGAGCGACAGCCACCCGCTCCTGCCTTACCTCGACCTGGCGACGCCCTAGGAGCGCACCCTGCGTCCCCAGTGCCCGTGCCGGCTCCCTGCGGGTCCTCCTCCAGATGGCTCCGGAGATCCAGGCTTGCGCTCCGCCAGGACCACCTCCCGCGCTTCAGTCCCGGGGCCTCGGATCGGGCCGCCCCGCCCCTGGCCGGTATCCGGCCCAAGCAGAGCCAGCCCACCTGAGCTCCGCCCCCAGACCCGTCCCTCCTCAGTTTCGTATTCGACCCCGCGCCTACCCCAGGTTCATCTTAAGCTTCCCCCCCCACCCCCCCCTGCCCCGCCTCCGTCCCAGGAGCTCCGAGCCTGGACCGCTCCGGACCCAGGTTCACCTTAAGCATCTCCCTGGCCCCGCCCCCGTCCCACCCAGCGCACCTGAGTTCGCTCTTGGCCCACTCCGGGCCCAGGTTCACCTTAAGCATCGCTCCGGCCCCGCCCCCCCAGCCCACCTGAGTTCTGCTCCCGGCCCCGCTTCCGGCCCAGGTCCACCCCACCAGCCGCTCCTCGCCCCCACCACCTCATGACAACACCCCACTCCTTGGGTGCCCTTTCCTTTCCAGAACCTCCCCCTCCCCAATTGCCCCCCTTCCTTTGCCAACGGCCTGGGCCCGCAGCCCAGGGCCTGCTGTGCCACCCGGTTCGGGGGTGAGCTCCGGGAGCCGGGAGAACTCGCAGGGTGGAGCATCCTTCCAGCATCACAGGTGGCGGTACAGGAGGAAGAAGACGAGGAGGGGAGGACGCCCCACCTCCCAAGGGATCCGGTCCTTGGCCTGGGATTCTATGTGGCAACTCCTTTCCTCGTGCACTGCTTCGCAGCCCTGGAAAATTCGGCCCAGACTCCCAGTGACCGAGATGGAAATGGCCCCTTCCATCATCTGCCTTTCACTTCCCAGAGGCTGTCCTGAACACCTGTGCCCACTACAGCCCCGGTGCCCGAAGCTTCCTGCCCTCTGGAGCACGCGTGTCTTTCCAAGACCTCCACTGACTAGGCATCTTTTCCTTGGCCTGTCCAATCAGCACCGTGTCACTGAAGTAATGCATCAGTGTGGTCTAGGGCGGATGTCCCTGCAGGCCAGATGTCGGTGGGCTGCACTTCCACAGTGAGAAGGAATGAGTCCAGTTCTGAGACCACACTGTAAATGTTGTAGGGATAAGAGCAAGCAGCCCCAAGACGGGCCACTTTGGCGTAAAGACTTAAAGCAATGGAAGTTAAAAGCAATGGAAACTAAGCAGATCGAAGAAAAAGCTCCTTTACCTCCCCCTCAAATGCCAGCTTGCACCAGGAAGAGAGCTATTAACAGAGATTCGTCTTTACAAGAAACGTATCTGCATAATAAGGCAACCTTTGTTTCCCAAATACCTCCTTTATGCCTTCCTTCCTTCCCTTTGTATCCTCAGGCCTTGCCCCTCTCCTTAGCTCACGTTAGCCTCCTGTTGTCTTTTTGGAGTTTCCAGTCTCTGGCTTCCCGTAGGAATGAAACTAATTTTGATTTTCTCTGGTTCATCTGTCTCATGTCCATTTGATTCTTAGCCCAACTAGAAGGATCTTGAAGGGCAGAGAAAATTCTTCCTCCCCAGCATCGTCCATTTACAAGCATGCAAAGATTTGCGCGTATGCATGGGGATGTGCTTACGTCTGTCCACGTACACATGTGTGTGTGCTGAGTTGCCATGCAAATTCTATTTAAAATAGCGTGGGTTGCAGTCAAAACTGCGATGCCAAACGTTTAGAGTCTATACATAGCAGTCGAATCCCTATGTTCCCGGGGATGTGAATCTTACTTTCCAGGTTGCCACATTCCTCCCCAAGATGGTTGTACCAGTTGGCAAGTTGTGTTTGAGGTTTGAAAGTTTCTGTACTTTCTGGTAGGAGAGGATTTTCCAGAAGCTTGTCTTTGTTTATCTCATTTTGGGGTGACATACTTCTGGCTTGGTTTTATAGATCTGCAGTTGGTGTTTTGTTTTCCAGAGAAACACTCATCTTTATGGCTCACCGTTTAATTTCCCTGCTGTCAAGAGGCAGAATTAAGTTATTCCTCTTTTTAAAAGAATGATGTAAGTAGAGAATAATGAATGCAAAATGCTGTAGTTAAACATCAGCGGATACGCTGATGGATCCACTGTCACTTAGATTATGCTATAAACTGAAAGAAAGTAATGTTTAATCATTTGCAAAAAAACAAAAACAGTGGTGAGGGATTTGGTGTACTTTGACTCTGAGTGACTCATTACAGCGCACTTTTATTTTCCAGTTAACAGGAGGAATAAAAAGTACAAAGCTTAGAGAAAAGTCGTTGCTTTCAAGAGCATGCGGGGTCTCCCAAAGGGTTTAAACAATTGCAAAGTTAACACAGTTATGGGCAGATTTCCGTCCTCTTAAATTCCTGTGTTGAAGTCTCCAGGACCAGAGAGTGTGTCTATATTGGGACATAGGGGCTTAAAAGGAGTAATTCAAGGTAGAATGAAGGCATGTGGATGGGCCCTAATCCAATATGACTGATGATTTTAAAAGAAGAGGAAAGACCATGGGAAGACACATGCTTTTGAAGAACCAGTCCGGCTGAAGGCTGATGGGAATCTCTCCTTGCCTTTTCCAGTTTCTGGTGCCTCCCAGTCTTCCTTGGCTGTGGATGACTCCAGTCTCCTCCCTCATCTCCACAGAGACTTGGCCTCTTCTCTGTGTTTTCGCTTCTTCTGACAAACACCCCTGCTATGGGATTTAGGGCCCTCCTGGTTAATCCAGGATACGCTCATCTCAAGATCACTCACTTAGTTACATCTGCAAAGAGTCTTTCCAAAGTCACATGTATAGGTTCCAAACGGACATATCTTTTGGAAAAGCCACCACTCAACCCACTACAGGACCCACCCAGATAGTCTACGGTGATCTCATCTCAAGATCCTTAATCTGATTACATTTGCAAAGACCCCATTTCCAAAGAAGGTCACATTCACAGGTTATTGGAATTAAGTAGGGACATGGCTTTGGGGGCCATTGTCAGCCACTATCACGTCACCCGGTAGGGGCGTTGTGGGGTGGAAACTGTTTTATCCCTGTGAACTGTTTGCAATGGTGTCTGAGAAAGTGACCGGTAAGTATTGGCTAAAGATTTTCATTATCCACTTTTGTATCAAAAGTGAAGAGAGTTTTGAGAGAAACGTGAAAGCACATTTCTTTGTAACAAAGAATATTCCAACATGGTGACCATGCAGACAGGACTTCCACGGGAAAGGGTAAGGGAGCTTATTCGGAACCCTCCGAGCCTCAGTCCTGCGTATCTCTCCTTTGCTTAATTTCCATCTGTACACTTTCCCCGTAATAGAGGCGTAACCGCGAGCACAAGAGCATCAGTGAATTCTGCAAATCCTTTCAGCAAACTGTGGCATCAGAGGGTGATTTGGGCAACACTCTGAACGTCCAGTCAGTGTCAGAAGTGAGGGTGGTCCTGTGCAGGTATGTGTCCCCTAAACTTGATTGTTGACTTTGAATTTTGTAGTTTGCTTAACCTTACGTAAAGGCCACATGATGGTGTGGTGCTCGTTTCCCTTATCCTGAGATACAGGCAGATTTGCACTTATGGTGGTGAGTCTCTCTCAGGCCTATCAGCAGCTCACGCCGCAGGGGACCGTTGTCGCTGAGAGTGAGAGGTCCCCTAGGAAACCGGAGTCTGAGCAGCATTTCAGGGAGCTGTGTCTGCCGTGGGTGATTCCCCCCGAGTTCCTTCCAGCATGTTCCTCCTTCAAGGTAGAGAGTGGGCCTCTGCTGGTTTTCCTTTTCCCTGTCCGTAGCAGGAGCCCCAGGTATGCGGTGGAGGATAGGGCCCGCGCTTGGAGAGGAGCCCCCGTCGTCCAGCTGGGGGGGAGAAGGGGCTGGTTGTGCTGTCCGGGTCTGCGAGGGAGACGGTCTCGAGGCCTCCGTGGCTGTGAACTTCCTTTACGGGGTGCCGGATGGACTGGAGGTGTGCTCTCCCTCTGCGGACTCCAGCAGAGCCAGAGAGCTCGGGAGGACGGGGCGCGGGCATTGCTGTGACCTCCTCTGTGACTCCGTGCCGTCCCTGAAAGAGTGGTAGTGGCCGTTCTGAGACCCCTGCCGGGAAGACCCGCCTGCATTCTCTGCTTTAAGAGCGTTTCAGCGAGCTGAGTAACGATCATTGCCAGGGATATTTTTCCACTCTGCTTTCTGGGTAGCAGTTCTTTCTTAAGAAGTGGAGTTATTTTAAATTGAAACGGAGACAACTTATAATTAAACATGCACAATTAAAGCACATTTATCGCTAAGGTGGCCACATCTTCCATTTTGAACAGATATCGTTGAAGCTAAACATAGCACCGAAACGGCGGGAGGAGTGTCTATAACCTGTCGATAACGGTCGCCATGATTCCATTTGTTTTCCTGGGAGTCTTCATGACAGCAGAGAAGACAATCGAGTGCCGTGAAATTGAGCTGAATGGGGAGGTGAAGGGTTCATGAAAAGCATTCTCCTTCTGTGGAAATTTGTTGAATTGTCTTTTTATGAGTCGAGAAAACTTTCCTCTGTTTATGGTGTTTGCTGGTTTGGAGAAATATCATTGCTTCAGTATGAATCCTCTTGACCATTTCCTTTAAAGATGAAGTTAGGTTATTACCTTCATTAGCATCTAAAATCTTGGGATCTAGATTAACGAGACCAATGGATCCCGATCATTGGAATAATATCTCACTTTTATGCCTGCTTTGCATTTGCAATTTTTTTTCTTTAATTTTAGCTGTGCAATTTAAAAAGTAATGCAAGGCACCGTAGGACCCAACATGGCGCTCTTGGTCATTTATTCCAGGGACGTGAAAACGTGCACACAAACGCCTGCATATGAATAATCATAGCAGCTTTATTTGTAACAGGCAAAAACTGGAAACGACTCAAACGTCTTCAATGAGAAATGGTTGAATAAGTAGTGGCACATCTCAAATCCCAAAGGGGATCCCAAAATATTTCATCCTATATGATTCCCTTTCTATAACATTCTTGAAGGGACAAAATTACAGGGAAGGAGAGCAGAGTGGTGGTGGCCAGGAGTGAGGGACTCGTGAGGACAGAGGGAGGTTTGGAAGGATGGGCTGATCTTCTGCTGATCTTCTGCTGTGGTGGTGATGAGACATGTTTGCACAGGTGAAAATATTATGTAGAACTAAATACATGAAGACACACAAGCGAATGTATGTAAAACCACCCAAATTTGAATAATGTCAGTCGGTTGTATAAATGTCCACTTCCTGGTTGTGCAAGACGGTACCATTGGCGGGAGCTTGGCGAATGGTACTCGGGATCCCTCTGCCATATTTCCTACAGCTGCAGGTCAATCTGCAATAACCTCAAAACTAAAAACACAGTAACTTAGAAAAGCAGCATAAGGTCGTTGTTGAAAACTTGGAAAGCATAAACTAAAAAGAACCAGTATTAATACGTTGTTCTCCTCCCATTCTGTGTCTTTGTTTCATGCATTTATGACGTATTTGAGTCCCATGATCTCCAGTCTTCTTGTTTACAGAACTAGTAACTTTCTTTCTTGTTTGAATGCTGCACTTTATATCATCTTCCTGGAAGACCAGTGCATCCTAGTGCATGCTCCTGTTAATACTGTGAAATTTGTGGCGTTTTATTGCTCCTGGTCCGCACTGAGATCATTCCATTATGAAATGAACGTTGGATTTTGTGACATGAACAACAACAACAAGGAACGAGGTCCCAAATTATTTGGAATGTTTTTTTTAACATGTGTGTACATGTACTTGATATGTTGCATTCCATACATTCTCTTTGGGTCTAGATCACGGGTGAAATGAATATGAACAATACAAATGCACGGGGCGATCCCTCACCCTTGCAAATTACTGGGAACTGTACCCATCTGCCTTAAACATCTACTGCTGTGTAACAAGTAACACCACCCCTTAGACACTTAAAGCAACACATAGTTATTGTCTTATGGCTCCTGTGGGTCAAGCTTGTCCCCACGATGGCTTAGCTGGATGGTTCTGGTTCAGGGTCTCTCATGACGTGGTCAAGTTGTCAGATGGGGGTGCAGTCATGTCCAGCTTGACCAGGGACGGAGGGTCCGCTTCAAACTCACTTGTTGGTCATTGCTGTCTGTTTGCCAGGGACTCAGCTCTTTACCACGTGGGTTCCTATCAGACCTGTGTGTCCTTACAACACGGTAACTGGCTTTCCACAGAACAAGTGATCCCAGAGACGGCAGGCAAGACGGCAGGCAAGACCCAAGATGGCAGCCGTGTTCTTTATCACCTGATTTTCATCTTCTGCTGTTGATCACACAGACCGACCCTGGTACAGCAAGGAAGGGGACTGCATAAGTAGCAAGAGGTAAGGGCCACTGGGACATACTGGGGGCAGGCGACCATGCTATCCAAGCTCAGGAGAGTATTTGTACAAACTGCCTTCCACCGGGCATCGTGCAGTGCGACCCCTTCCCACTGGAAACAGGAATGAGGAGAATTTCTAGGAACTCTGGTTTCCAGAAGATATTGCTAAGTTAACATTCCACCATTTGTGTCAGAGAGAAGGGAAAAAATATAAAAACATGCATGTGTTTGCTTACCTTTATAAAAAAATAATACCCAAGAATATAAGGCAGCTGACAGTTTACCTGCAGCAGGTGGGACTGGGGGAGGGCGTGTGGGTGAGGAGTGACACTTCTACATCTTCTTGAATAGTCTTCACTTGCAGATGCAGGAAAAAATGTCAAGAAGGATGAGAAAGGACTAAAATCACAAATCTAGGCATAAAATGGACAAATGAGCCCAACAGTATTTCAAATGAATACTGGAGTGGTGCTGACGGGAAGAAACTGAGCACCAAACCAAAACAAAACCCAAAAAAGTGAGTGAGACTAGAAAGGAAGGAACTAATTGAGGCAAGGTGACCAGGAGTGGTCTCTCTAAAAGTTGGTCTTTATGGTAAAAAGAAAGAAAGAAAGAAAGAAAGAAAGAAAGAAAGAAAGAAAGAAAGAAAGAAAGAAAGAAACAAACAAACAAACAAACAAACAAACAAACAAAAACCACCAAGAGGAGCATTCTGGGTCAGGAGACCTTATGGATAAAGAACTCCCCAAACTCAACAGAAAACAACAACAATAGCAAATCCTACAAGAAAACGTGGGGGAACGCAGATATGTCACCGAGGAGGATACACACATGACAAGCACGTGCAAAGGTGTTCTGCATCGTGGGCCATTAGGGAAATGCCAACCGAAACCGCAATGGACTACAGCCATACCGCCTGTTAGAATGGTGAAAAGTAAAAATAGGGGCCCTGCCAAATGCTGGTAAGGATGGAGAGAAATTGGATCTCCCTTCCATTCCTAAAGGGAATGTAAACGGTATCGCTCTTCTGGAAAACAGTTTGAGAAGTTTCTTACACAACTAAACCTTCCTTCACCGTACAACCCAGTAATCATCACACCCTTTGACATGCGTCCCAGAGAAAGAGAGAGCAGTGTTCCCACGGAAGCCTGACTATCAAGGCTTATAGGAGCCTTATGCGTACCGGGAAACCCTCCGGGTGTCCTTCGGCAGGTGGATGGTGGAGGGCGCTGGGACAGCCGTGCCGCGGAACGCCACCCAGCGATACAGAGGAATGGCCGGAGGCACAGAACTGCCCGGACGGGCGTGAAGGACAAAGTGCTTCCTGACCTGAAAAGGCTACATCCTCGAAGACCCCATTTAGATTCCGTTTTTGAAATGACGGCCCCACAGAGATGGAGCCCAGATTAGTGGTCGGTGGGGAAAGGGGCAGAAGGGGGTGCGGTTGGGGGCGTGCCTACCAGAGAGACCTTCGGTACCAGTGGCGGAATTCTGCATCTGATTTATACCGGTTACATGAATCTGTGTATGCGATTAAATTGTCTGGAACCACACACACATAAATTTGGGTTAAAAAAAAATGTCGAACATTGAGCAAGGGCCGTAGTGGGGTTGTAATGTGTCACTGTTAATTTCCCGGGGTTGGTGTGTACTTCGGCCACGGAAGATGCCACCACTGGGGGGCGCACGCATGAGCTTCTTTGTCCTATTTGTGCAACTTCCCACGAGCCTAAGATTACTTCGAAATAAAAAGCACGCATGTCAAACAAGTGTAGAGCAAGTACTTAACTCTACGAGCAGGAGGAAGGGTGTCCCAGAAAGGCCACCTTTCGGCGGGCGAGTGCATTTGGAGACGGCCGAAGAGCTGACTAAAAATCGCATACGTGAGAGAGACACTGTCTATTTCGGTGTCACCTCAGCACAGAGGACCCGCCGACTGCCGTCCTTTCCGAGCTCATTCTCACGTGGACGAGACAGGCTGCAGCACGCACTGCCCCGGGACCGTCAGCCTCGCCAGCTCTAGCCTCGGGGCGTTAAAAGCCTATGCAATTCAGCACCCCTGCAAGGGTGCTCCTTAATGCTGTGTGCAACACACACACACACACACACACACACACACACACACACACGGCCTCCCCAGGAGAACTGAGAAAACCCAGAGAAAAACCCAGAAGTCCTGAGTAGAGCTCAGAGGACAGCCTGTAGGTGGGGCACTGTAGTTTTGCAATTCACGGCCATGCGGAAGAAGTCCACAAACTTCTGTTCGGCCTTCAACCGCCCTATTGACACCTGCTCCTTCGTTTCCCTCCTTGGCCCCCGGCCACCCCGTCAACGCACTGTGGCCATGACCAGTGATGACCATCTTTGCGGCCATTCAGCCACCCCCAGCCAATAACCCAGCACGTGGACCCCCGAGAAGACGTTCGGCCAAGCCGGTACCACAATGTTCGCTTAGCGTTTTGAGGTTACATCGTTCCCTGGCACACAGTGAAAATCGAGGAAGCAAAAGGATGGATGCCAGAATGCCGGTGGGTAGAGAAGGCGAAGGGAAAACCCATTAAGGTGTTTAGTTCAGTTGACCCGAGTCTACTCAGGAAAACCTTTACTGATGGATAATTTCTGAAGATGAAAGGGAAGCACAGACCCAGCTAAGTAAGTCGATGAAAGAAACTGGTGGCTGTCAGTCAGAGAAACAAAGCAGTGAAATATTCTGAGTGTTTCTGTTGCCGCCGGAATGTGACAGGACACATTTTTAAGGCTCTGTCAATACCATTAATATTTATGACCTGTCTCACGAAAACATCCGAGGAACGGCACATCCATCAGTGACTTCTGCTCGGGAATTGTTTTGCTGGGTGATGAGGCCCGAATGACAAAATGGAGAGTTATTATGTAAAGGGTTTTATTCGCTTCCGTTTTACACACACCCTTAAAGGTGGTAAATTCATCCGGAGGCTGCACTCTGAGAACATAATGTTCTTTTTCAAAAGAAAAATCACCTTTATTCGTACCAGGTAAACTAGATTATTGATCTCAAAGTGGAGTCCTAAATATGCAAGTGCTTATGAGCACGGACCGACCTCAACCTGCTCTGAAATCTCACCTCCGTCTCCTTTAGTTCTGAGATTCTGCTTCGAGTCTGCGCCCTGCCTCCCAGGTACTCGGGTGTTGGTATTAAAGGAGAAAGCCCTTCCCAGCCGCGGGGGAAATGGGGGGAGAGCCTCCCTTTCCACTCTCCTCCTGCAGCTCCTAAAGCCCCATGATCTGAGAGTCACTCTTGGACCCCGAGGAACCCCAGTTTCTTTCTCTGGATTTCCACTACAACTCCGGGCTCCTTGGAAGGATGAACAATGAGGCAACCACAAATGCCCAGTGTCTGTCCCATCACGCGCATCCGATAAACGCTAACAGCTCCTTCTCACCGGCATGCCAGCGTGTTTAAAGGGGACACACTCGAGAGCCGTGGTGAGATGGAGAACGCTTCATAACCGGCTGGGTCGCTGACCAATTGGATCAGATGCAGCTGGTAAATAATCGTGCCCCCGCCCCTCCGGAGAGAACCGGCAGGACATGTGACAATGCACCTTTTTCTTCTGCATAGCTTAGTGTAGAGCCCAGCACACCTTTTCCTAAGTGGCCTTAAGTTTACAAACTGCCAGAGTGCGATTCTGATTAGCTGGAGCTTCTCCTTCCCTGCGCGGAGGGCACCAGGGTGACGGTCCCCGGGGTGCCCACTAGATGGCGCGCACAGACCACCTTGTGGCCACCTCTGCCCCGAGCTCCCCTCCCTGGGAAGGTCCCTGCACACCTGCCCCTGCCAGTCTTCCCCCTATTTACCTAACTGTCTTCTCAAGCCCTTGGTTCTCCAGGGAGCCCCGATTTCCCCAAGTGCGAGGAACGAAGGTGCCCTCCGGCAGCCCCACCCCACGCCCAGAACAGCACGTGCAATGGGGCACCTGGCACGCGCACCTGTCACAGCCTGGAAAGGTGTGGCCTCCCTCTGCCAGCACCACCGCCGGCCCTGCTGCTGGATGGACACCCATGCGCGGCTTTTTTCTGGAAAGACCTCATTGTTTTTATGTAAAAGGATGCACGCTCATTATAAGCATTCTAAACAACATAAGGAAAGATCAGAATGCCGGCCCCCCCGACAGGGCCATCGGTGACATTATAGATCCGTTCCTTGACATATCAAAGTCCACAGTCACACACAGAGCTGTGGCTCATGCACAGGGAAGTGGACAGCAGGTGACATCGTACCTTATAACAACGAGGTCATACTCTGTGTGCTGCTAGTTTTTTAAGTGCTAAATTCCCCTTTTCACTTGTATTTAACAGAAGACAAAGAATCTAACGTGAAATTTCTGAGCTTCAAAAACCAATCGCTACAAGAGATACTGATCATTGAAACATTTGCTGTGATCAGGGGGAAAGTTTCAGGTGAAACAAGTAATGACTGGAGCCCCATCTCATTTCTATTATTATTCTGACCGGGGCCCCCACCCCCCCCAACCTTGTTGCTCTCACTCTTTGAGAGGCCAGCATTTATTTCCCGTGTAGCAGGTTTTCTTTTCATCTCAAGTTATTATGTATGGATTTATTTAAAAATATTGTTTCAGATTTATTGGGGTATAATTGACAAATAGACATTGTGTATAAACGGGTTAGCATCACCTCATATAGTTACCACTTACAGGTGTGTGTGTGAGGTGAGAACACTTCCGATCTCCTCTCTTAGCGACTTTCAAGGATACGACACAGTATTGCTGACTGAACGCACCATGCTGTCCATTAGATCCCCAGAATTTATCCATCTTACTTATAACTGAGACTTCGTACCCTTGACCAACATCTCCCCATTTCCTCCAGCCTCTGGCCCCCAGCAACCCCCATGTACTCTCTGCTTCTATGCGTTTGACTAATTTAGATTCTGCATATAAATGAGATCACGCCGTATTTGTCTTTCTGTGTCTGGCTTATTTCGCTTAGCGGAATGTCCTCTGGATGCATCCATGTTATCCCAAATGGCAGGATTTGCTTCTTTTTTTAGGGTTGAATAACATATATATATATACATATATATTCCTATGTATCACATCTTATTTATCCACTCACCCATCCATCCTTCAGGTTCTCTCCTTACCTGAGCAGCTGTGAATAATGCTGCCGTGAGCACGCGTGTGCAGACGCCGCTCTGAGAGACTAGAGCTATCCAATATGGCGGCCACTGGTCACATGTGGTTAAATTAGAATCGGTTTAACATTAAATACCATTAAAGCTCAGTTCTTCAGTTGCGTTAGCCACAGTTCAAGTGCCCAGTAGCCGTGTGTGGCCGGTGGTGACTTTATTAGCACAGATCGAGGCTATTCCATCCCTGAAGACGGTGCTGGTATCGACTCCCATCTTTGACAGATGAGTGAGCAGCACCCTTGGACTTCTTCCCACTTTCCTCTGCTGAGATATTTATTAGTTTTACGTATATTTTTATGCTTTTGAATTTTATCCATTCGTGTTCTGTTACAGAGCCCGATGTCTCACTTTGAAATTCATCCATTCTTCTCATCCTTCATTAAGCTCCGTGTTTACTTCATCAGTCCCTGCCACGGTTCCAGGAAGGACTG
Source organism: Ursus americanus (assembly GCF_024610735.1). Taxonomy (NCBI): domain Eukaryota; kingdom Metazoa; phylum Chordata; class Mammalia; order Carnivora; family Ursidae; genus Ursus; species Ursus americanus. The sequence continues at coordinate 21,760,788 of NC_142156.1, read as the reverse complement.
GTCTGGTCTTTGATCATCAAAGGCCCCTTTTTGTGGAGGGATTTCCACTTTTTTATTCCTTTAGTCTCATTTTAATGAGGTCCCCGGGGGAGAAATGAGGTATACCGAGTGGTCAGCCGCTGTGTTGGACCGGAAGTCCTGAAATGCTCGGTGAACTGTGGAAGGCTGTTCAGATCTCAGGGACAGGTGGTCAGTCATTCTTTCCACACACTGGACGGAGGGCCTGCATGCCAGGCTCCAGGATGGGTGCCAGGACTGATGAAGGAGCCTCAGTTCTTGGCGTCGGTGATGGCAGCAGGGACATTGCACCCAGAATAGAATTCTCCTGCTTTTGGGGGGAGTTTCTTCAGTGGAGGAGGAAATATTCTGCCCCACAATTAGAGGCCAAGCAAAACCACTGACATCCTTGGGTGAAGATGTCGTGCCTTCATTTCTTTACTGAGACCCAGCTGGAGAAGCTGCTGGTTCTTTCCTGAAAGAAGGAGCTGGGCCTTTAGAGGAGACCCAGGGAAGGGGTGCCGTGGGCCTCGGGGGTGACCTGCCACCGCGCTCCTTTTCCCAGGACCACCTTTGACCCTGGAAAATGTCACCTTGGCTGGTGATGGTCATGCAGTCCCACCCTCCCTGCAGGGGAGCTCAGAGATGGGAGAGGTCAACACTAGGAGCTGTGGGCAGCAAGAAACAGGATGGGAAATGGTGCCGGTTGGTCACGCTGTGCTTTGCTTCCTTTCAAAGATTTGAGATAGCAATTAAAAATTGGGGGAAAAAATTCATCTTCAAATGTAGGGCCTGTCATGAAAATGTGGGACATGGTGACATCCTAGGCTGGGACTCTCCCATGCACACAGTGGAGCGGAGCCGAGTGGCGTCCCCTTTAGGCGGGAACGAGCCTGGGTCACTGGCCTCCGTCACTCACTTTTCTCCTACCTCATCCTTTGCTCCTCCCGGTCCGAAGCCAGTTCCCGGAGAAATTCAACTCTCAACCCCTCGACCCGCGGTGTCTACAGCACCGTCATGGGCACTAGGGGAGCTCTGTAAACATGTGACGGGGTTGTGTTCCCAGGAGGCTTGTGATCAGAGAGGCTGCGCAAACACCCAGCTAGCCAGCAGCACCTGGCCGGCCTACTCGGGTCCCCGGCCCCTTTCCATCGGGAAACGGGCTCGATGGCGTCCTCCCTGGAGATGACGCCTGGGCGTGGACAGCAGCTTCAGCTCAGCCGCGCCCTGGAAGCACCGTGAGCAGCAACCTGCCGCCGGCCGTGCGGAGGGGCAGACGGTGCACTGGGCAAGGACATGACGGGCAGGCCCTCGAGCCCTTGCAGCGCGGTGTCCTGGCCGGAGACGGAACTTCGTCTATCCCTGTGGTTTAGCACAGGCGAGGGCAGCTAAGTTCTGCCAGAATTCCCAAGGAAGGCGGTGACCTCCAGCCAGAGTTTCTGTGACGGCTGCTCGGTCCTCTCCTTCTGCAACCCCGCCCACCATCCCCCACGGGGGAGCAGGCACTGAATACATAGTGGAACAACTGCGGGACGAGAGCGGCCCTGAGACAGCTCAGATGTTGAGCCCCTTAGTCCAGCTCTCCAGATCCCAACAGGGTTGCCCTAAATGCCTTGAAGGAATGCTAAGAAAGGAAAGATCCCTCGTCTGCCCCCACGTTGCTGGGGGGACAGAACCAACACAAACTTAACATCTCATGTGGAATAAGTAACGTACGAGTACAGATGTCAGGATGGGAGTGAGCGATACATCATAATAAGGGACATGGGTATGTCTTTAGAAAGCTTAAGAAAGAGTCCGTTATTATGATTTTTTTTTTTTTTGGTGTTCTTTGAGGATTGTTTCTTTCATTTTTCCTTCTTTTATATCATTTTCAAAAGATGTGTTTAAATTTAAAAAAAAAGCCATAAGGACACATATTAAAACTATTCTGTAAAAGCAAAACAAAGCAACTCACCAAGCACAAGGCTTTTCTAAGTCTTCCTAAGACTCCGGGAGGCAGAAGGATGACCTGACCCAGGCTGAAACCATTTCTGCTGAAACCATTTCTGCTGCCCTCGGTGGCCTTCCCGGGGACCTCGAGTGGTTAGCGTTGCCCTAGGGTCTTCCAAGCCACCCGGGGTGACAACGGCTCTTGTGTTGGCTTCCGGAATGGGAGCCAACTGTGTCAGCTGGGGCAAGACTCTGGACATCCCTGAGCTTCAGTGTTCCCCATCGGCCCAATGAAGATGGCAATGCTCCCAGGGGCAGTGTGGCTCCAGAATCCACATACAGCCCCCACCCCAAATGTCTGGTTCCCCGATCTGCCTGCACCTGCCCCTCCACCCTGCTTCACTCGTCTTCTTGCCTCTTGTTGATGCCGGGGTGTGTGTCCCTGTCTCAATCCAGTGCATGTCAATAGCACAGAGTTCACAGATGCTGTTTGATTTGGATGGCATCACTGGAGATCATCCAATCCAACTCAGCCTCCGAGGGAAACTGAGGCATGGCGGGGATGGTGTTTCCCAGGTCATGTTTTTGTTCTCCAGATTCAGAGAGAATTCGTTTAGGACACCTGGCCAGGAAGGGGCTGCACTGATCAAAACCCTACCTCTCCCGAGTCCCCGCTCTCTCCTGTGATGAGGAGCAACCACACAAAGAGCCACCTGTGAAGATGACCATGGCCTCCATTAGGCGTCCACCACTGATTTTAGAAACGCAGCTGCTGGATGTCACCATCCGGGGGAGGGGGGCACACAGACCTTCAGTAGCGTCAGACCGGCAAGTGCCTCTCGAGTAATTATCCATCTGACAGTCATTTGGAAAGAGGCCATTCTGGTCGCTCCAGAGGCTCCTTCTTCCTTTGCCAGTTGATTAAGTGTTGCATTCCCGGTCCGTAGTGATTACTTAGTGATTCCAGTGCGAGTTCCGGTTCAGAGGGCATCATTTGTCACTCTGAGAACAAGCCTCTAATATAGTGAAATTCCTGTTCATCACCACTTGAGCAACATTTGGTTTTGGAAATGTAATTTGTAAAGGGTCCGCGAAGCTAAGCTTTTGGGAACTCCAGGGTTCAGGAAGTTCCTCCAGCTCCGTTCCTTGTGCTGGCAGACAGAATCTTCCCTGTTTCTGCAGACTGCGCCGCCATCCTCCCAGTGGCTTGGAATGCTAATCTAGGAGTCATTCCCGATGCTTCTACGTTTCTAACCACATCCATCCAGGAAGTCCTCTGACCTCCAGAATGCATCCAGAATGTGTCCAGAATCCAACCACTGCCTTCCATCTACACCACCAACACCCGGGCCAACCACGCTACCTCTCGCCGGGATGAGGCGACACCTGCAGCGCTGGTCTCCCCACCTGCCCCGTCACACCTGTCTTCTGCGTTCCCTTCACAGCACTTGGCACGCACCGCAGCTGTCTGGTTATACTTATTTGTCAGCTAGCTTACTCTCTCCTTGCAGGAATGTTTGTTAGGTCCCACACAGCAGCTCACGTTTGTCACTATGCTTCCGCATCTCACTACCCAGAAGACCACTCAGCATCTGGTGGGCATTCGGGAAATAGTTGTCGAAGAAACAGCAGCAGAAAGAGGAACGGGGATAACCAAGTTCCGGCATCTGGCTTTCTAATGGATACAGTCCTCTGAGAAACATCTCTTTAGCCTCATCCACTCCTTTTCTCCTCTGCTTCCCCCCCCCTTTCCCTCTCCTCTTTCCTATGACAGCTGCATTTTGGGTTAGTCAGTGTGTGTCAAGGAACAAAGTTAACCTCCCCTGGAAAGACATATTGGCATCTTTGATGCACTCAAAGATGGTACAATCATCTCAGTAAGCACAGGACCATATACAGAGTCGGTACCCATGAGACAGGTGGATGAGTAAATGGAAAACATTAACAAGCTCACTAGACATTCAAAGCCAGTAAGGATAAGGGAAAATGGGGAGATGCGGGGAAAGATTACATCGGACATCATGGGTCATCCTAGAGGCTCTTCCCTTTTTATAAAGTCTTCACCCAGAATCACATATTGTGGACAAGTAAGATAGGCTTTGAGAAGAGCCAAGCCTGATTGACGTTTTGGTGGGCTCACTGTGACTACCCTGTGCAGCAAAGCCTGACGGGGAATTAGAGCGGAAGCCGGGACTTCTTGGGAGAGTGTTGTAGTCCTAGAGCCGAGGGCTGACGGTGGCTTCATCATGGTGGCTTCATCCAAGGATCTAGTTCTGGCGGTGGAGTTGGTACAGAGTGGTCATAGTCTGTAAGGAAGAGCTGAGAAGATTTGTTCGTGACTTTTATATTGGGTATAAGAGATGATGACACCAAGATTTTTATCTTGAAAAACAGAAAGGCTGGAGTTGCAACTGAATGAGACTGGAAAGCTTTGAGGAGAAGTGGTTTCGATGAGCGTGGAAGGACAATCATCAAGAGCAGGGGTCAGTAAACTAAGACGTTGGGCTAAATCTGGCCCACTGCTTGGTTTTGCAAATAAAGTTTTATTGGAACGTACCCATGCCTATTTGTTTGTATATTAACACAAAACCTGCTTTTGAGCTTCAACAGCAGATTGGAATATTTACTTTGAATATTTTTCTATTGCTATGTCGTCAAATTATTTTCCCTTGAAGTGTGTAATCTGCTGTTAATCCCATCTGGTGCATTTTTCAATTCAAATACTGTATTTTCCATCTCTTGAATTTCTGTTGGAATCTTTTATTATACCTTTTATTTCTCACCTCGTCGTATCCATGCTTTCCTTTAACTTCCTTTATATTCTATAGCATACAGTTGATATTAATAGCAACTATTTTAAGGTCCTTGTTTGCTAATTAATGATTATCTCGATCATCCTTGGATCTGTTTCTATTGATTGATTTTCTCTTCTGGCCATGGGTTATATTTTTATGTTTTTTTTTCCCATGCCTGGTGATTTTTTATCAGCTCCTGGACATTGTGAATTCTACACTGTTGAGACATGGATTGCACTGTATTTCTTTTATCAGTGTTGGACTTTTTTCTGGCATGATGGTAAATGACTTGCAGATGATTTGATTCTTTGGAGACTTGTTTTTAAGCTTCATTAGGGCAAGTGCAGAACAGCCTCTCTTCTAGGGCTACTTTTGTCCTATTTTCAAGGTCTAACCCATCTGATGACTCTTTGCAGTACACGGTCCCTCCATCTGGATTGTACCCAGTCTCATGTGAGTCAGGGAGGCAGTTCAACTTACAGCTTTTGGTGATGCTTTTCTTGTCCATGGGAACTTCAGCCCATGCATGCACAGACAGCACACAGCCAGAGAAGAAAGGGGACCTCTCTGCAGGTGTTTGGATCTCACTCCAGGCCCCTTTCTTCCAGTCCAGTTACCTTAACTGCTTTCACCTTGACTCTCTGTCTCTTGGCTCAGCCTGACTCCTGGGTCCTGTGTGGTTTCTTCCTCCCTAAGCTGCTGCCTGGAAACTGCCTACAGACACTCAGCTGTGGTAACCATAGGGCTCCCTTTGTGCTGTCCGCTTTGTTCAGAGACAGAGAGTCCCTGACTTGGGAGGTGTAAGACCTGTCTGTCTGTTCCTTTGTTCCGTCTTTCTTGCTACCTCTGTCCGTCTTTCCGTCTGTCGCTCTGGGTCTGGCTGCCTTCCTGCCACTGACTCGCGAGGTCTTGGCTTTGCTCAGTTAGCTCTTCCCTTAGCGTCTCCATCCTGACGCCCTTGATGTCTTTCCTTGGTTTGTCATGAAGGCTTCCTCTTTGCCTGTGTCTGTCCCTTTGTGACTTCATGGAAGCCTGCGTGTCCTCTTTATCTCTTTATATGGGCATCCTTTCCTCCTCCCCCTCTCCCCTACACTCCCTGTCTCTCTCTCCCTCCCTGTGGTTTTCTGTCCTTGTCTTCTACTTTCTCTGTCCCTCCGTGGGTACCAGGGATCAGCCAGAACCCACAGCCAAGGCTCCCCTGCCCACGGCAGTCACCGAGGCACCAGCCATTCCCCCGGAAAACGCACAGAAGGGTTTATTCATATTTAAATACGGTCATTATTGTGGACTGGAGTCTCAATAGCTCCACACGTTTCCTCGGGAGAATTTCTCTCAATGGTGCATCTAATCAGGTTTGGGTTTTCACCGAGCAGCTGTCATTTGCTCGCTGGTTCTGTGGCAATGTGAAGCTTGATTAAATTTTAATTTAGCCCAAGATGTATAAGGAGATTTATTTCACACAACAGAGTAACCGTCGTAATTAAGCAGAGCTTTGCCGGTGTGGTAACAGCGAGGTGCAAGAGAGGAATCAGAGGGGATACTTCCCTAATCACTCCTCGCTGGCAGAGCTGTGGCGGGAACGGACGCGGGCCCCCGGGATGAGAAGGAGCAAAGTACATCAGAATGCAGGGGTCACAGACCAAAACTTTCCCCATATACACCCTCTCTCTGACTCTCTTGTCTCCCTGACCGTCTCTCCCTCCATTTTCCTACGCCCCCCAACCTTCACTGTTCTTCCTACCCACCTGCACGGGAGTCTTTGTCCAAACTCACGTGTAACAATTACACCTCAATAAAGCTGTTAAAAAATCATATTGAAAAATGCAAACAAAGTGTGTTTACTTTACCTTCTGTCTTTCCCTCTCCGTCCGCTCCGACCCTGCACCTGGGGGGCCGAGCTCCCGGCTGCCCGGTCTGCTCCACGCCGGCTTCTCCGTCAGTGAGAAACCCTGCTCTCACCCGGGGCTCTGCGTGCCCCGACTCCTTCGACCCTGCAACACACTAAATCCGTTGGGAAATTGTTAATTCCTGTCTGCGAAAAAACCCTACCCACGATCCTTAATATTTGCTTCAGATTTTGTTTTCGTTTTTACCTCTAGGCTGAGATCACAGAGTCAGAGTCGTGTGTGCCCATGTTCCTTGGGATTCCCTACGTTTAACAGCTGGACGGCAGAGACGCCTTCCCGCTCACTTGTCCCGTCCAACTCGGACCAGCCGGGGCTGCGCTGGGCACCGGCGTCCCCCTGGGGTCCTGGCCGCTGCCACAGCCACCGTCACGGTCCCACCCCAGGTCAGCCGGCCGTTCCCTCACTCACGGGCATTCTGGGTTGTTCCGAGCATTTTCCGGTTAGAACCAGTGCTCCAGAGAACAGCCTTCACAGGCTTCCTGGATTTTCCCTCTAAGCGAATTCCCAGGGGACTGAGGAGCTGGGCAGTCCAACCATTTTCTTTACCAGTCGAGCCTCCGACCAATCCGGAGTTGTATGCAAAATGAAGACGGAAATAGAACCAACACCTGCATTTGTTAATTATGCGGATCGGGATAACATTGTAACGACTCCCAGCGAATATCAGACGCTCCTTTATGTCAGAGACGTGTTTTTGTTCTTGATGTTTTCCTCTTGAGTGTGCAGTGCTGGTACGTGGCTCCAGGACACAGAAGCCTGGGATGCTTGTGTTTTTCTTGACTTTTGTGTTGGCTGCGGGTTTGTCCAATGAACCCACTGGAGCATTGATTTCCACACACAGAAGAAGGAGCTGCAGCTCCCTTCCCTTCTGGAAGGCAGGTGTCTAGAGCCAACAAATTCTGGCAGTTCTTTCCAGCTCTGAGCTCCCTCTCGGATTCAGTTGTCTCCTTGGATGAGACATCCACAGTGTCGATAGTGTCCTTTAAGAATATGTGACCATCGGAGCAACACAGAGAGAGATGGAGGGGCTGTCGTAGCCCTCAGATCTGAGCATCTGTACATTCTTCCTGTGACCAGGGGGCCGATATTATTTCTCCTTCTGGAAAAATGTCAGCTGGTCGGAGAAGTTGTTGAAGGTGTCCTACATTAGATCTACTCGTTGGCGTTCCTGCCACTGGCAGGTGCCTTCTCCTTGGCACAGAACTCACGCTGTCCGCTTCCCGCTATTTGCACAGCGGGACTCACCACTGACACCGAGGCATGATCCTCCTTCCCGAGGCTCCTGCACACGCGCCTCCAATACGCAAAGTGGCGAGACGTCTATTGCCCTTCCGTTCAGAATATCATGCAATCTTCGTGGAAATTGATCCCCATAAAGGCACATAAATATGCTTTCAAGGCATAAAACTCAGAGCTCGCACAAATAAGAACAGAGCCAAAGACTTGTCTTTTGATGGATGGTGAATTGTTTGAAGTCTCTGGCATTACGGGATGATTTAAGTGAAATATTTAAATGGGAAAAGAGCTTTATTACCCTGCCAAAGGTAGGTAGGCGTTCTCTTTGGGATTCTTGAGAGGCTGTTTGTGGACATTTGGAAAAATGGGTGTAAACATCTGAGTCACTCATGAGAAAGTGGAAATAGGTGAACACGGTGGCAAAGAAATTTGTAAGAAAAGCATAAGCCTGGATCTGTTGTGATTTTTTTTTTCTTGTAAAAAAGTCACTTCTCTTTGCCACTGTGTCTGGGAAGATCACTGCAGGCGCCCGTGGAAGGCAGTGAGCAGCTAGTGAGCAGAGACCGGTGTTAGTTTACCCCGTTCCCCTGCTGCTGGAGAGGGCCTGAGCTCATTGTTTATTAGTAAGAATGCTTGCAGCTGCAAGCATCAAAACAGAACAAAATAAAACATGCACAAATCAAAAGCCAACTCACACTAAGTAAACAGCTAACATTTCCGGGGATGACAGGCTTCAGGTACGGCTGGAACCAGGAATCTGGCTCTATAGTTCTTCAGTTTCACCTGAAACATCACTCCAGGGAGCGAACTGGCCAGGTTTGGGTCATGGGCCCAGCTGGGCAGAAAGCGTCAGCATCCCCCCAGGTGCATGAAGCCTATATTGGCCCCCAGATGAAAACCGTCAGGCTGCTATTACAAGGAGGAGGAGGAGAGATGCAGCGGGGTATAATACTGCAGCGAGATCCATGCTGGGCAGGGAAATCTAATAGTTTTCAAGGGCACACAGGAAACATACAAGTAACACTCAAAGTTGAATGATGGGGTTACGGTGGAGGTCATGGAGAGGACATGACCCTGGCAGACCCGCGGCTGGCCCCGGCCTTAGGAGGCCCCTCACGCTCCCGCCCTTGGGATGGAGCTCTGCCCGCCATTCTCACAGTGGGAGCTGGTTTCCAGGCTGCAGCCTTGAGGGGCATGGGGCACTGAGACCCCGCTGAGGCCTCCCCGTGAACCCCAAGATGCTGGCGGGTGGGCTGAAAGCCTCCGGCCCAACACCAGCCTGAAATGAAGTTCCCCTGCTTGTGAGCTGGCCGCCCGCCCGCCCGGAGGGTTCTGCCTCCTTCCTGCGTCTCTCCCTGCCCTCCGGGAGGAGCCGATTTCAGATTTCCCCCGAGGCTCCTGAGTCTGCAAACAAGTTGAATTTGGCTCTTCATTGTAGAAGCACGGTGGCATCCTGTCCTCTGCAGACAATGTGAATATTCGCACATCCACGTGGTTTCCTGCCGCGGGTAAGTGCGGATACCGATTCCCACAAGTATTTCCCCTCACGCCGCACACCTTCACTACAGCTGTAGAGATATCCAGAAGTGCACTCAGGCGGCCAGTGCAAAGGAACTAACCTTTTAAAAAAAATTTTAAAGAAAAAGGAAAAGAGTTTTAGTCAAGTCCGAGTTAGGACAGCTGCCCCGGATATACAATCTTCCCCCAAAGAGAGTGGTCCAGGGAGGGAACATTTGGTGCAGGGTGATAGATGGTTTTACAGAAACAGTTACTAATCATCATGACAAAGGACATTCCAGAAAGTTAGAGACTTTATCTCATGTTCTGAGTACGTGCAAGGCTGTAGGACCTTAATCTTAAGGGAGCCAGGGAGGTTTTTAAATTTTTCTTATCTTTATATTTGGGATGCTGCTTTTTTTTTTTTTTTTTTTAATGAAGCAGATGTACAAAGTGTGTTTGGGCAGAAATAGAGCCCCTGCTTTGAGGTTTCGGGGAGTCATCCTGACCTTGGTAAGGCCCAGGAGCAGGGCCCCCACACATGGAAAGCTGAAAATTTCCTTTATCAAGGTCACGATGCAAGAACGAATGAGTGAATGAACAAGTGAATGAATGTATGAACGAAGCCAGAGGAGAGAATGCTTATTTTTAAAAAGTTAATTATTTATCTTTTCCAGCTTTAATCGATAATGCCTTTCAAATATGTATTCCAAAACTGTATTTTGTTGACAAGTTGCTTTTGTTTGTAAGTTTACCGTCAACAAAAAACAAATCGTCTCTAAAACGGGGGCAGGAACTATAGTTCCTGTAGTCTTGCTGAGACAATCCATGGAGAGATTAAGTATAAGGGGCTTGGCCAGCAGCTGGCGGGCGTCCGCCCTCGGTAAGCACCTGCTGTTCTACCATTGTTGTGGGACGTTCTCTTACCCGCTCTGTGTCTGGGGCTGGTGAGGACTGATGGAGAAAGCCGACCGGGGACGCACCTAGTGCCTGTGCCAAGAACAGACTCAGCGGGCGGGGATCACCGAGTAATCATCCGCTGGGGGAGCCGGCCTTCGAGTGTTCAGAGGACCTCGCCGCTGAGCCCCATCACCCAGTTTCCCACCGGCTTCTCCAGTTGACTGTCTTCAGACAAGTGTGGAAGGACCATCTTCACCAGAGTCCCTTTGTGAACCTACCCAGTGGTTCTTTAATTCATTCATGGAGCCAGTCTTTCATCGCGTCTTCTGCAATACCTATATTTATTGAGCTCTCGTTGCTCATTATATGCCAATTCTGTTCTAAGCTTTGTACACACATAGTTTCATTAAATCTTCATGAGGTCACCCCACGGGATGTATTTTTATTATTCCCATATTCCAGATCAGGGAGCTCAGGCACAGGGAGAAGTGAGTAACTCGTGGCGGATCTGATAAGGACTATAAAAAGCCATTTAACACACCCCTACTCCCTGCCAGCTCCATGACAGACACCCACTTTCCCAGCCTCTTCTGCAGGTGGGCTGGCCATATGACAAGCTTTGGACTTCCTGATGAAAAGGGACAGGTGCAGCAGGTGCACTCTCTCCCCATCCCACCTTCTCTCTGCTGAGACAGTGGACAGATGGCTGGTGTGATGGACGCCATCTTGCAACCTTGAGGGAATGGCCAAGAGAACTGCGGAGAAGTAGCCCTGACCTCGTGGAGTCACTGGACCAGAGGCAGCAGCCACAATCCTCCAGACTTTGGTTATGTCATGAAACCCATGTTGGGTTATTTCACTTGAATCAGGTTTCCCGTGATGGCAGACCCACTGACACAGAGGCTGAGCCAGTTTCAAACTTGGACAGTCCGTTCCAGAGCCAGATACCCGCTCTGGTTCTGTGGATGCCATGCAGGTCAGAACAAAGGTGGCTGAGACCCTTGGGGAGTTTAGAGTCTAATGAGTGGTTAGAGATAGAAACATAAACACGAGATAAACATAAGGGGAGCATTGGTGGTGATTACCGTGCAGGGAAGACTAGGCAGTGCTCATGCACCCTGTGGAGGGCAGAAAAGCCCCATTCCTGTGAAGAACTGGGCATGGAGGCTGAGATGGGAGGATGGCAGGAGCAGAGGAGGGTGGGGTGGAGGGCTCTGCATGGGGAAGAGCAGGAGACATGCTGAGCGTGTGCTGCAGTGGGAGAGAAGTAAGAGAAGTCCGTGAGGCTCCCTGTGGGGAGGGACAGTGGGAAGGGTGAGAGAGCCGGAGGGTGGGCCAGGGTCAGATCACCGCTGGCGGAGAACATGGACTCTATCTTAAGAACAAAGAGGAAGACACTTTCAAAGAGTTTCAATCTAGGGGAGAAATGATCTGAATTCTGTTGAGATAAAAAAAGATTCTCTTGAACCGTTGTGGGGAGAGTGGACACAGGAGATGGGTTGGGGGCTGTTGTGGCTGTCCCAGTGAGGACAGTCTCTCCATGGTGGGTGGTCATGGAGATGGCAAGAATGTGCAGGACAGAAGTCATGAAGGTGGACCCTACAGGACCCCAGGAATCGGCAGAGGAAGCGAGAAAAGAACATGAAGCTGGCACTCACAAATCCCTGGACTTGGAAGGGATCTGGGGGCACTTGGCGGCTTGTGGGGGAGGAAGGGTGCTGGCGTTGGGCTGATATTCTGGGATTAGTTCTCTTCTGTTATTTGTACTGTTATTTGTCTTCTTTTTTTTAAAGATTTTATTTATTTGAGAGAGAGAGAGTGAGTGAGGGGTTGGTTGGGGGGAGTGGAGGGAGAGGGACAAACAGAGTCTGTGTTGAGTGTGGAGCCTATGCAGGGCTCGATCCCATGACCTTGAGATCATGACCTGAACTGAAATCCAGAGTTGGCAGCTTGACTGATTGAGCCACCCAGGTGCCCTGTTATCTGTATCCTTCATCTGAAACAACACTGAGGGCCATGTTCACTCTGTTAACAAGCTCTGAGCATAGGCAGTCACTTACCAAGTGACCCTTGAGTGGAGATTTGGCGAATGTTGGAAGGCACCCCGTGCAGTGTGTGAGCCCGGCTGTAGGCTGGGGTGTGGGGGTGTGGCGGGAGGGGTCTTGGGGGCATGTGACAATGTCCCTGCCCCTGGAGGTGGAGAAGGAGGTCTAGTGGTCAGGCTTCCTGAGCTCAGTCTGGGATAGAAGCTCCTGACTCCGGAATTTCCATGTTGCAAGGCCTGGGGAGGTGGCCCATGCAGACGGAGTTTTAGCGGCAGGGCGTGAGCTAAAGTGTAACTAGTCTGGCTGGTGGCTTCCTGCCTGCTTGCGGGCTTCCCTGTGTGTGACCTGTGCCCTCTGCTCTCCTGTGCAGGACACAGAGGTGCTGAACACGGCCGTCCTCACCGGGAAGGCTGTCTCGGTTCCCGTCAAGGTCATGGGCATTCGGGAGGATGGCTCTGTGGTGGACGTGCTGGAGGCTGTGGAGTGCAGGTCTGCGGATGAAGACGTCGTGAAGGTACAAGGGGCCTGACTGCCGCGCCTGCCAGGGGTCTAGCCCTCTGGGGGCCCATCCCTCTGTTCAGGGTGTCATGGGGCTGGAGCCAGGGTGACCACACTGAGGAATGGGGCACTGACCTCTCCGGAGGGGACCTGTTTCCCTCCCCGGAGTGGGGACCCTTGGCGTCTTGAGCAGAAATAATTCTCTGTCTCCAAATAACCACCTTCGCTACTTTTGCCTGCTTCCCACGTCACATAGTATCTCCTGCCAGACTTTCCCTAAGTGATGCACTTTTTAAGCTTGGACATCCCTTTCAGCCCCACTACACGACAAGAAAATCGTGAGCTTGATGTACTTCTGTTTTTTTAAATCTGCTTTGCATTCAATGACTTGACAACATGTTTATCGTTGGGTCACGTATGGAATGCAGCTCACAGTCGGCCGTGGGGCATTCCTGCTGGTGTCTTCGTTCTGATGAACTGGATTTCTGGGGTCGCTTTCAGCCAGGAACCAGGCCCTGGTGTATTTCATGTTCTTTGCCGGGGTCTGTGTGAACCGCCTAATTTAGAGTTTCTGCCTGTGGTTTCTTGGCACGCAGGTTGGCCATTTCCTTTTGCAGCACACACCTCACGGAGAAGGCACCTGAAGCTTCAGACCTGTCCTTTCTCCCTCAAGTTGCTTAGGGAGCCCCCAGGGCCATCCGTTCATTCATTTTAGAGAGTGCTCAGTCTGTCCTGACATTCCCCTGCCTCTGGCTTAAAGGTTAAAGGAGTCTTGGTCTCGGGCTTAAGAACTTGCCTGGGACGGAAAGCCCGCAGGGCGTTCTGTGGGGGAAAGGTCTGGGAGGGACTCATGGGAGATGTGGTTCGCTAGCCTTTGATGGAGACTTTGGAGGAGGCCATGCCTTGAGCCAGAGAAGCTTTTGGTAAAGAACTGATGAGATTTCTATGAGGTGTATTTAAAAAATAAGAAGAATCCTTAGAAAAGCCAAATCTGGCACAGCCCATGCCTGGTCTTGGACCATTAATTCTCCCTCGAGACAGAAGAAAGGTGATGTTGTTTGAAAGCTCAGGGCTGCCGGCAGGCCAGGTCCTCTGGGAGGGTGTGATGCAACCAACCCGAGGCTTGAATATTCAGAATTTAGAAAAATCTGCACCAGGTCATTGTCATCAAGAACAACAAAGGGCTGATGATTCCGTTTCCCTCTGTCGCTTTTGACAATGCACATTATTGATGGCTCCCATGGCATTGTCACTGAGGGGTGATAAGGACAGCGGGGATTTGAGAGAGGCTGTATCTGTGTGCTTAGGCCACCAGGCCTCGAACAAATGGCCCACTGGTGCAGCTCCTCAAAACGGCACTCCCTCCCGAGAGCCCCTCAGGGTGGGGTCCCCACTCTTGCCTTGGAGGACTCTACTCTCAGAGGCAAGGTCAGGTCCTTGCAGGGCTGGACTCCATTCCTGCACTGTATTCAGAGAAGTGTACTAAACGTACCCTCTGCCCCGGCTTGATAGGCAAACCACTTTTTTTTTTTTAAGATTTTATTTATTTACTTGTTAGAGAGAGAGAGAGAGAGCACAAGCAGGGGGAGAGGCAGAGGGAGAAGCAGGCTCTCCACTGAGCAGGGAGGCCGATGCGGGGCTCCATCCCACCTGGGATCACCTCCTGAGCCGAACGCAGAGGCTTAACCAACTGAGCCACCCAGGGATCCCAGACAAACCACTTGGGAAAACAGCAGCCTGAAGGTGGGGCCTTCTTTCCAGAAAAGTACAGCCTGACCTTCAGAGGAATATACCGAGTCTGCTGGGCACCAAACCCAGCTGCACTTTTCTGGGCCACGCCAGCTTCTGCTGCAAATCTTTGGGCCTGTGTAAGCTAAGAGGGTTTCACGACTGAGCTGTACTGCGTGTTTCGTCGCTGTCATGGCCATGCTCTCCGTGGTGCATTTGGCCACCGCTCCTAGAGGACTGGCCCCATCAACTGTGGATATTCCGGGGCCTCCCCAACCATAGACACTCCTCAGCACCAGGCAGAGAAGCCCCTGGTCTGTGGTATTCTCAGTCCCCTGCAAGTGCAGGGAAGGTCGGCCAGTTCCCAGGGAGAGTCTTGTGAGGATCTCCCAGAAATTCTGCAGAGTAAGAGTGCACATGGGGGAAATTCTGTGCGTGGAGGTTTAGTGAAGGGAGAAAGTGTGAATTTGGAAAAAGGTAAATTGTGATACTAGGAAAACAAAATTGGCTTTTGATCTCAGGGCTGGGAGCAAGTTGGGGTGGAGGGGCATTGTGGGTAATTGCTAAGAGTCCACAATCTGAAAGAATACAGTGATTTTCAGAGACTGGATACTTGACCTAATCTAACAAGATGAGGAAAAGCCCTACTTTTGTGTTAAAAAAAAAAAAAAAAAGTCTTCCATTTTGGGAGACAGAGCGTAATAGCAACATCTGTGAAAAAGCCTTGGCATTTTTGTGAGTAGTGAGGCCCAGGGGGTCAGCTGCTTGAAGAGGCTGCCGTGATCCTCGCTGGCCTTAATCAGTGCAGGATCCCAGAACAGAGGTCACACACATGCAGACCGCAGGCCAGATCTGGCCCACAGGGGGATGGGTGTGGATTCCGCACTTTTAAAATCGAATCAGCGGCCACCATGTAAAAACCATCCATTTTACCTTGGAATCTGGATTCCTAGCTCCTCTTGAAAACCTACGTGCTTAGGCCACCCTGGGTCATCCTTCTGCGTGTCAGCATCATTTGGGGCTGATGGGTCAAAACCACGTATAGAGGCCGGCTCCGCACTCCCCACCACTCCCTCCCGCTCCCCCACGGAGGCTCATGGGGCATCTGTCACTTCTCGTCGCACTCCCGCTGATGGTTTTCTGATAGTAGATTTCAGAGGAAAGTGAGGCACGTCTTGTACCCTGGTTGCTGTTAAAAATCAGCAACAAATGCTAGTCACCCTGACCGGGAATTCTGTCTTCCTAGGCAAGGGAGCAACACTGGAAATTGGAGTGTCTTCTGCTTACGGGTGTCTGGGGGGCGGAGGGCCCTTGACGTTGGTCACAGAGAGATGGTTGGAGGACGCGTGAGCGTGTAGCCTGGTGATGAGAAGAAAAGGCCCAGGGGCAAGGTGAAGAGGGGGAGACAGGACAGCTCTCTAGAAGCCTTCCAGGGGCCATGGTTCGGAGATAGAGTGGGTGTGTGCTCCTTAAATCCCCAGAGTGGAAATTAAAAGGGAGCTGTGCCAGCTCAGTCTAGAGAAAGAGCACGCAGAGCTCGTGACTCCCTTTGGTTCGGGTTTCAGAAGGTCAGCATCGGCTCCAAGCCTGACTCCGCCTCCGTCTCTGTTTGACCTTGGACAAATCACGTACCCTCTCTGAGCTCAGGGTCCTTATCCGTAAAATGGGATAATAATAGCACAGCAGACAGGTACCTCCCGCAGAGATGTGTTCTCGCTCCAGAGGCAGAACTACCGATAATCCAAGTAATCCTTGAACATCCTTTAAAGGGCACCTTGGCTCTTAGAAGTCCAAAAGAACCCAGTTGGTTTGTTTATTTTATTTTTCTCTTCTCCTTAATTTCTTGCATTCAGGCCACGGGCGAATTTCCCACGGCAATATATGGCCAGGTGTGGATTTACAGGTGGTATTGAATGGAATCAACAGATAAGTAAGATTAGGGAGAAGCTGAAAATGAGTTAAATATCCCCCCTCTCTATTTTAGTCTTGTCTCCTTTGTATCTTGCAATGGATATGTTTTGGGGTAGAAATCTGCACTTACTCTGAGCATAAATAGCTGGATTATCATTACATGGTTAGAATAGTGTATGGAACAATCCCCATGGGGAACTTGGGGGGAGGGTCAAATAAGATAATGTCTATAAAGGGGTCACACAGTGCTGGACCTCCATTATGCCGGAGAACGTTGCCGAACGCACAGCTCTATCTTCATAGCTACGTGGTTGCAACTCTAGCTGACAGATGGACCCAGAGTCCAGGTTCTGTCCCTTACCAACGATGTGTCCCCTGAGCCAGCACCGTGCCAGGTACACGTATGGACCTCAAGGAATATTTGTTGGACATGTGAATGAATCAATGATACAGTGATTCAGAGATGAAGTAAACCACTTCAAGAGCACCACCCCCATTGTTGGACTATCTCTAGTGAAAATCCTCAAAGAGAGGTGAAGGGCCTGGTCCAAGGGATGGATGTTGGGTGGAGCCTTGGACCTGAGTCCTTCGGTCCCCTGACGGAAGTCTTCTTTGGTTCACGCGGAATACTGTTATGTGCGCACACGGTGTGGAGGGAAACGTGCAGGGCTGTGGAACGTGCCAAGATGGAGCGGAAGGCGCCTCCCTGAGGAGGACCTTACGCGGGAGGCAACATAGCTAACATGACGGGGTGTTTCTTACGTGACAGGTACTGTTGCAATAAGCACATCCCCAGAGTTGACCCGTGTAATCCTCACAAGCCCTCGAGGTAGGTAATACTGCCAGTCACACTCTCTAGACAAGGGAATGGAGGCACAGAGGGGCTATATGTCTCCCCGAGGTCCCCCAGCTGGTGAGTGCAGCGACATCAGCCCGTGAGCTTACCACTGGGTGTTACTGAATCTCCAGCCTGTGTAGCGGCCCAGGATGTAGTTAGGGGGAATTCCTTAAAAAAAAAAAAATATATATATGTATTTATTTGAAAGGGAGAAAGACAGAGAACACAGGGGGAGGGGTAGAGGGAGAGAGAGAATCTCAAGCAGGCTCCCCACTGAGTGTGGATCCTGACACAGGGCTCGATCTCACGACCCCGAGATCATGACCTGAGCCAGAATCAAGAGTCAGGATGCTTAACCCACTGAACCACCCAGGGACCCCACTTAGGGGGGATTCTTACAGGCTAGTAGCAAAAGGCCATTCCTACACTTTACCCATCAGAGAAATCAGCGAGTTGTGCACTTTTCCAAATTTTTAAAACACCACACCTCCAGGAAGACACATTCTGCCCTTTTCGTCAAGAGTCTCTGAAAGATTTCATAGGACTGAAAACAGGATTTTAGAGGGATGACTATATGTTGTCCTCTTCGAGTGTCTGTCCTGCTAGTCAGCTCATGCTGCGGACTCATTGTCTTAATTTGACTAATATTTGTGTTGTTGGTCAATTAATCGAGGTTCCCAGAACCCCAGAAGCCATGCATGGGTCTTCGACAGGGGAGGACCTCTGTGCCCTTGGAGAGGCATAAAGATGGAACCACGCTGACCTCAGGGGTGGTACCCTGTACCTTAGCCCTGCAATAATTCAGCTTCTCAGCCTCCAGAATCTGCCAGACTTGCAATAATGGGAAGCCAAAGGCCAATGAAAGGACATTAACATGCTAAAGCCTCCGCATCCCCAGGGGAAGCATCGCGCTTTCAAATTTGGTCCGCGGTGTTGAAGGCAGAGCGCCTTCTGAGCGATGGGTGGTCCTGATGTAGAGACCCATGTCACCCCTGGAGAAAGTCATCGGCTTTGAGAGATGGGGTGCCTTTCCAGCGTTAATGGTCAGCAGCTACAAGAGGGCTCTGCGACGACGTTTTCCTCAAGTTTGAACCTCCCAGGGTATACTAGAAGGGAACATATTTCTTGGAATCAATGCTCTGGGGAGACAGGCTCGAACTGCAGACACCGAGCTAAGGAGACCATCATTCAGGCGGATGGGGTTTGAACAGGTGCGGGAGCTAGCTGGGGCTGGCAGGTAGGACTTGAATTCTCTCATTAGCTATTTTTGGGGCATTTTGTTTCTTTGTTTGCAAATCGCAGGAACCCAGATCTCCCTGCTTAAGCCCCTAAAGAAAACGTATTGGCTCAAGTAACTGAATGTGTCCAAGACGACTTCAAGCCAGATCGGACGAGAGGCGCGTCAGGATTTGGTTTCTCTCCTCCGTTAGTTGTGATCTCTGCTGTCTTGCGTTTATTCGCTACGAGAGTTTGTAGTATTCTTCTGTATGGCATCCCCCCACCCCTCAGCGGTGCCTGTCACGTCATAGTCAAGCCAGGAAAAGGAAACTCCTCTTCCCTAACGTTGTCAAGAGGAATCCCAGGTTGGAATGGAATGGGGTCTAGTGTCCGTCCTGCATCCTGTGGTTGTGGGACCAAAAATAGAATACGAGCGTTGGTCTTGCCTGGGTCATGGGCCTACCTCTGGGGCTGGAGGTAGGATGGGTTTAACCCAAAACACACAGTAAGGGGGGACAAAGGGAAGGCTGATCTGCAGGGAAATTTCTGTCTCTCTGTACGCCAAGAATGCTGGACCCTAGAGAGGTTCCCGGACTGGTGGAGCTTCTGCATATCTTCTTCCTGCGATCATGCTGTTTCCTGTGCCCAGCACCCCTCCCCTGTCCCCTGCACCTGTGGACGTCCCACTGTCCTCTGCTCTTTGCTCAAGGCCCCCCTCTGTGCAGTCACCTTGTTCCTGCCATTGTGCAGCCCACGGGTCCTCCCCCCTGTGTGTCCCTATGTAGATACATGTATTAGGGACTCGTCACATGGCACGTCCTCATGCATGGTGGCACGTCTGCCCCTTGAGGGCAGGGTCCGTGTCCCACGGGTGGTCCTGTCCTCAGGGTCTATCCGAGTGAACAGTCACCACAGCACACAGTGAACACACCTAGCGACAGCACGCCAGACCCCGTTCTGCTTGTGTCAGACGTGGCAGAGTGTTCCACCTGCACGGCCCCCGAGGTGGGTGTGAGTGTCACCGCAACCTACGGCTCCGGAACCCGAGTCGCTGTGCTCAGTGCATTTTGAGAAAACACGAGTCCACTGCACATCCACATTCGTCCACCAAAATGTGGACCAACAGTTCTTCCTGTGTCTTCGCTCATTCTATAGACAGACGTTATAAAGACAGATGTTTCTGGAAACCCAGATTTTTGTGGAAAGTTCTGGCTTTTAAGTGATAGCAAGTCCTTCAGTTGAAAGAGCTCTGCAAGCACATCTTGCCTGGGGCTGCCGGTCGTCTGACCTTCCCGCCCTGGGACAGCAGGACATGAAATGGAAGAGGCCCCCCCGGTCGCAGGTGGGGGTGGGACAGGGGACGTGTTGTCAGGACCCCACAGGTGTCAATGAAGGGGAGGCAGGGGGCTCACGGTGGTCTCTGCACTGACTTCTCTCAAAAGGGCCTTTGTCAGTGCTGGGCTACAACAGGCTTCCAAGTGGCTCTCCGACGGACCCTGATTTTATTTAGAAGGAGACAGAGAGAAATCCAAAGGAGGCTTAAGGCGATTTCTTTCTCTCTTAGCAATGCTTGGCAAAAATTCCTACAGAGAACACTGTTATTCTATTTCTGGGCATGAATTTCCTTCCCTTTGCCCACCACCAGGAGCCAGGCAGCTAAGAATAAGTTGTCAGGCAGCTTGGCTGTTATTGCCCGATTTTGTCCTTCTCTGTGCCGGCGATTTGGACTTTTATTGTTCCTTCCTAATTGGGGACAGGGCATGCATTTCCTGTTGGCCGGGGGATGGGTAAGGCCGCCTTCCCAGCGCTTTCTTCCCATCAGCTCCACTGTGATTTCAATATGAATTAGCTCTT
This sequence comes from Ursus americanus, assembly GCF_024610735.1. NCBI lineage: Eukaryota > Metazoa > Chordata > Mammalia > Carnivora > Ursidae > Ursus > Ursus americanus. The sequence continues at coordinate 21,740,432 of NC_142156.1, read as the reverse complement.
TTGTTCATTTCTGTCTTTGGCATTCCAATTAAGAGCTGACATTCTGGAATTGTTTCTGCGTAATGCAGAGAAATCTTGGCATGAGCCAGAGGAGGCCCGTGAGCCTCCCTGCCTCGCTCCCTCGGTCAAGATGACCACGTGCTCCCTGCCCTCCTCTCCCGGTGCCTCCCGTCCGCTCTTCTCCATCCTGCTCTGCTCAGGTCCAAGATTGGGTTAGGGGGGCGGTGCTAGGGTCTTGGGCCTGTGGATGTGTCTCGGGTATCAGGCAGGACCTGGGTCTCCTGGAGACAGATTTATTTTGTGTTCAATAGGAGGAAAGGGGACCCTCGTTGATGTTGTGGTGCTCGGTTCACAACTTAGACTCCTGCCAGGCAGCTCTGGTGCCGAGCAGAGTGTATCAGCTCTCTTGATTACACAGAACAAGAGGCCAAATGAGGACTGAACCACTCAGCCCCTGCACAGTGAGCGGGTGTGCTGGACGCCCAGTGCCTGATGTTTCTGGCATCTGTGTGGACTGGCAACATCCTCATTTTGCCATTGAACTAGGCAGCGGGAGAGCTAGGCCATGAGCTCTGTCTTGGGTTATCCAGAGCCCTCCCAGGAAGGGACAATTTCCCGCTGATGGGAACCTGAGATCCCCCAGCACTGGGAGGTTCCCATCATGGCATGGCCCCCGGTGAGCAGGAAAGGTCCCGAGCTTGAGTTCTAGCTGGCAGATGCCTCTGGCCCCCTTTGTCTCTCTGCAGGGCTTCAGGCCAGGACTCCGGCTGCAAGTGGAGTCCTGGCGTCCCACTCGGACATCGAGACATACTGAAGCCTTGAAGCGTGGGCCTAAGGAACGACTTGCTCAAGGTCATGTCGTGGGGGATGGATGGTTGAACCAAGAGTCACACCCAGGGCTTTGTGAATCCATATCCCGTCCTTGGAGGTGCCTTTAGCTTGGCACGTTGGTAGGTGCCTTCCTTCAGACCCAGGCATCCGTGTAGACGCCAGACTTTCTAACAGACGAGGCAGCACCAGGCACCCAGTGCTCACAGCTGGAGGAACGCAGGGATGTTTTCTCGCCGATGTCCTGGATGTCCCGCTGAGCGCCCAGTTCGAGAGGCGGCACTCTGCCAAGGTCACACGGGAGCTCAGCACAGACCCAGAATGTGAACTCAAGCCTGCTGCCTCCCAGCCCGCAGCTCAAGGGGGTCGGGGGTTGGTACTGAGGAGTCTGGCTTTCCTTTCTCTTTCCCGCAGGAGGCCAGCGGGAGCTTCCAGGCTGGCAGTCCTGCCTTTATCTGAACGCTCTGCTCACAGGGTTGCACTCCTCGGAGGGGGAGGAAACGCCACAGAAACAGAAGTACTTCAGGTCTCTGGATAAACTCTTACGAATGCAAGGGGGTCCCTGAGATTAAAAAGTTTAAGAACCATGTGTCCAAACCAAAATAGCTCTTGTTTTCAGCTGAGCAGAGATGGGCTGAACGGCAGCCCAGGGTCCAAATCGGTGATAGAGTGACGGTAATCACACAGCAGCAACGGTATGCGGAAATAGTGGCATTAATAACGTAAACAGATGGCAGTTGAGGCTGTACCGCGTGCCGATGCGCTGGTGGGCCGCCTGCAGGATTCCGGCGAAGGCTGGCCGCTGAGCTCCTTCGCCAGCCGTGCCCCGGCGAGACCATCCGTCTCGTTAGCCTGCACAACCCAGGGCTGATGACCAGGCGTTTTCCCCGTGTTGTCATTATTCTAACATAATCGCTATCGGAAACATCTGTTGTTGAACACGGCACTGTGTGCGTAGCCTTGCTTGATTGGTTTCTATTAATTCCATCCATAAATTAAGTGGTAAAGTGGACGTAGAAGCAGAGAGGGGGGTGGCAGGAGTCAGCTGTGGCCCCGGTCCCTTGGGGGAACCTGGCTCGCCCTCCTGTTGGCCGCTGGCTTCCCTGCACGTGCCTTTTCCTCTCAGCTCTGAGACTGACGGGGATCAGGAAAACCAACGATCCATCCGGGATCCGGAGGGGAGCAGGTCCCAGGGGCTGTGGGGATCTGCTCTGTGCGGACCCGCCACACACCGCGTCCCGAGCCCCACGGGCAGGGCGCCTCCACGGCCTGAGCTCTGTGCTGCCCGATGACATGCGGTGTCTCGGTTCAGCCTCAAGATGCCACAGGGAGGGACAGTCCGCTCCATAGAATTGGCCACGGACATTTCTTTCCTATTTGTCAAGGCCAAGGACAGAGCTCCCCTGCCCGGGCGATGCCAGCCTCCACTGTGTCCTACAGCCTGCCCACCCAGCTGCGACTCAGGACCGGGCCCCTGACCCCCGGGCTGCCCTCCACGTTCGGATGCTTTCCAGGTCCTTTTCCCACACTCCACCTCCTCCGCCATCTGCTCTCGCCCCCCACCCCCCCCAGCATCTGAAGTCACTGCTGTCAAGCCCCCAGGGTGAGCGAGGTTTGCAGCTCATTCCTGGAAGACAGACCTCAGCACAGAGCAGAGCAGGTGGCCAGGCACAGAAGTTAAGCACCCCCCGGGCTTGTGCACTATGGACAGCCCTGTTTATGTCATTGCCCTGTGTTACACTCGGAGCTTCTGGGGACTGTGGCCGAGTGAGAGGTCCGGGACGTTAAACCCACAGCGCCATGACTCCGACCCATGGATGAACTGGGTCCCGGGATCTGCACATTTCACCCTAGCACCACGCACTCTGGGGTGCCTCCCAGCCGAGGCATCTGGTTGGCTGCGTTTTGGGGTGATAACCCTGGAGACGATGAGGAGGCAGGTGCCCGGCTGGGTAGTCCCATCATGGGAAGGGGTCTGTCCTCACGATCAAACAATTATCCTTGTTTTGCTAATTATTAATGAAAATGAAACTACTAGCACGAAACAAAAACACTTGTGCCGTCGAGGAAGCCAACTGTCCTTGCTGCCGTCAGAGCAGCAATCCTATTTGGTTTGCTGGAAATACACATACATATGTATACACACATACAGGCATAGACATACACGGGAATAGACATACATGCACATACGTGTACACACACATCGGATATTTATCGCCCAGACACTGTGCGCACTGTATTATCTTGGAGAGCGTGTGACATAGCAGGTGGGTGCTCATGGGGGTGAATGATGGGGAAAGGGAAGGCTCCTCAGGCACCTTGACCCAGGGACTGCAACCTGAGATCCCCAGAGGAACCTCAATGAGCCATGACCACCGGGACCCCATGATGACGACACCGGGGGTGATGATGATTTTCTGTCTGTTAGCGATTGTGGGAATTTCCTGCCACATGTCTGTCAATGAATAGCATCTCGCCACGGATATGTGATCAGCATTTGTGGGGGAGGAAATGCGTTCATCTAACATTTGGGCTGGGACCACTTTCCCTCCTGCCGTCCTTAACAGTGAATGATAATGGGCGATGTGAGGTTTGGGCGGATGGGGGATTTGCAGCCCCTGCAATCTGTCTGGTAAATGCTGTCGGATCCTCGGATCTGTTCACCATTCCTGGGTAGAAAAGAGCATTGTTTTCATTTTAAAATCTATTTAAATGAATTTTTGTTATATACGTAATGCACGCACACACATAACATTTGAAATTGAAAATTTTAATTGAAGGGGTTTCAATATAAACGTTCTAAAAATGTAACACATATTACAGTTAAACTGCAATCTAGTACAAGTAGTTACAATGTATGTGTCCCGACCTGTCCCAGCATCCAGCTCATTATAACCTGTCATCAGCATGTTAGCGGGGACTGTTCCAGACCATCATCTGGGCATTCTCTCACATATGTGGGACTGCGGACCACACAGATGATTGCGTGTGTATATTTTTGCCCTGTGTTTGATCGTCCAGAAAGCAAGTCAGTCTGCGTTGCTCTCCACCAGGCCCACTGCCCTGCGGTTAGGGATGGAACTGGTGTTCCCATTAGCAGTTGATGATTCCTCTCGGTTCATTACATTTCCAGCTCTGCCTCTCTCGGAGAAGCTGTCCTCTGGAGTGTGCCTGCCTTCCCTGAGTCTTACCCCGGGGTAGGGGATGGAGGAGGGGCTTCTCTCTGCACGGTGTGGTGGAAACCCAGAGCAAAGGTGAGCATGAACTCGCTCCTCCCTGTGCACGGCCCCTCCAGGCCATCAGCTTCACCCGCACCCCATCACACCTTGTACACCCCCACCCCTGCAAAAAGGCTATGGCTGCACCAGATGAGCCCACGAAGGCCTGGGTTAACCGTGCAAGACCACAGAGCCCTCCTCCAATCACGGAGCAGGTTCCAGAAGGAAAAGCCCACAGAAATGCACGCATGTGCGTGTGGACACACAGAGAACAGTTCCATTTCCCTCTGGGGAGGGTGAGCTTCTTCTAGGATTGAGGGTCTGGTAAGAAGGACGTACGGACGATCTTGGGTGTTTGCTCATATAGATTGCCTTTGCAACTTCACGTACCAGGCTGCGATGAAACGTGCAGACGCCCGGTGCCTCACAGCACGACGTCCGATTCCGGGTCCCTGCAGCCGTGAAGGCAAGGGTGCTTTCACTGAAGACGGTGAATCCATTTTAAACTTTAAGCAAATGAAACAGAAAGTATTTAAGGAAATGAGTGAATCAAAGAATTATAAGAAAAGTTTTAGATCCTTGGATTTTAAGAAGTAAAAACCAAGTGACCGCTGGTGTCCAGTGGGATCCTGGGGGGAGCAGAGAGGCTGTTCCCTCTCCATCTGCTATGGCCATCGTCCCCACCCTGGCTTCAGCACACCCTCACACCCCCAGCAAAGAGGACTCGGGCAGGGTGTGAGCGTGGGAAGGGCATCTCTGGCCAGAAATGAGGCAACAGATTGGGGGGACACACGGGGAGGCTGGCCGCAGCGGGGGCGATGCCTCCTTTCTTGTCGTGCTGCTGGGAGGGACCACCCAGACCCGCTTAACGATGGAAGGAATTATTCCCCAGGATGCTTCTCCATGACAGCCCACAGCTAGCAGCCCCCTCCAGACCTGGTGCCTGGCTGGAGAGAGCCCCCCTCGCAAGGCTACTCATCCTCCTGGGGCGGCCCGTGTCGGAGCTCCCCGTGGGGGTAGCTGAGGCCGTGTGATGATGCCGCCTTGCAGCACATCTCCCGTCTCTTCCAGGCGCTGTCACCCTTTCTTGCTTTCTGCAGTATCCGTCCTGCCAGCAACCCCCTCCCCGCGGAAACCTCCCGTGTGCTAATCTCCCCCTGAGAGCCAGCCCCACAAAACCCTACCCGTAACAGGTGCACACCCTTTTCTTCCAGCAAAGCTCTTGCCCTGTTCCAATGTCTCTTTCCTTTGGGTTTCTCTCCTATTTGAACAAAATACCCAAAGGCTGGAGCTCAGCATTCCATGGGGACAGAATATTGACCATCAGTTAATGAGGAAGGCCCGTGACCACAGAAGAGAGTAGACAGCTATTACCGGCATAGACTTGAGTCACGTAGGAGGGCTGGGGTGTTGAGTAGAAAACTCCCTTCTCAATCCATTCTAAGAGAAGAATTTACTAGTTCTCGTGAGTGCCGAGAGCCGCCCCAAAACGGCCCTCAAGCGGGGCAGGTTCAATTCCTGTGTGATCATTAGCTGGGCTCCCCCAGCTCTGTCCCACCTCCTGGTCCTCGTCCTCCAGGGCGACACCCCGCGAGATCCCCAGTCTCCATACTCCACACTCTGCACCGCAAAGGCTTTCCTTTCTCGCACCACAGGAAATGCCCAGGGGGCTTCTCCAGACCCGGTGAATGCCCCTCCGCTCGTCTCTAGACCCTAACTTACCCTGCAGGCAAGGGCAGTGCCTGCGATGACTGATGCCTGGGGACATGGTCAGTCCTCCTAAACCGTGTTGCCCCCAGTCCTTGGAGGATGGTGCCGGAGCAAGGAGGGGGATGCCTCGGGGGGCTCAGGCTGCAGGCAACTTTGAAGGGGCCAATCTTCCCAGGGTAATTTGGATCGAGTTCTCTTTAGAGCACGTTATACCATTTGGCAATACTCTGCTGCTAGGTTTCATCCTTACATTCACAGATTAGATGAACAAAGTACACATCAAATCAAGCCAATGAATTCTACCCTCTTCTTCACCCCAGGCCTTCCATACAAAGGTCCTAATTCATTGTAATTTTCGAATGCTCTCAGCTCAGTGGTTCAGACTAATTTATTCCAGTATCACCTGTGGCGAGGCCATTTGCTCTCACTTCAGGTGAAGAGAGAAAATCAAGTTGTATAGGGTGATCTGATGAATTGTCTTCTCTAGGGATTTGGAATGAGGGAGTGGGGACCCAGGGCGGTTCCTTTCTGGTCGGGAGCAAGGCTCCGGTCTGCTCTGTGCCTGATTCCTGCTCCTGGATGCATATGGCTGAACCGTCTAGTAAAGTCGAGAAAAGTTCCTGTTGCACAATGTCACCAAAGACACTTCGTCACTGGTTTCCCTAAAGTTTGAATTGTCATTACTCATGAGGTTAGGTAGGGCGAGTGGCTAGTACTTAATTATGCCATCAGATGACATTACCTGATATAATTTCCTGGATGGCCCTGGGCATCGACTATGTATGAAATGCACAGTCATACATTTAGGGAACAATTTCAATAACACTAAATGTCTCCGAGATGTGTCAGCTGGGGAATCAGCAAACTGTGTTTTGAAAGAAGTTCCTAGTCTTCATCTGTCTGGGAGAAAGAACTTGCAAAGAACAAGCCCATTTGGGGAACTCTCCTGGTCAATCAAGGCTGCCATGCACAGCTGTTCAGGTTGTTCACTGAACAAGTGCACACAATTGAGGGAATAAATGAAGAATAAAATTTAGCCTGCTTTCTGAGTGGTAAATTAAAGGTGACCATAAATTCTTTGGCATTTCTTTCCCTGAAAGGTACAGTCCATGTCTCCTTCCCTTGAACGTTGGCATGTTCTGGGCTTGCCAGGCAAAGAGAATTCAGTAACAGTGAAACTACACTCATTAGGTGTTAGGAGACAGGCTTCTCCCGCTTCTTCTCATTTAGAGCACTTGTCCTTGGAACACCACGCTATGAGGAAGACCAAGCAGCCTAAGTAGGTTCTTTCTGGCGGGTGTTTGTTTTTAAAACTACATCATGGATCCTAGCAGAATTACTCTACGAGAGTCGGTGCGCTGGGATTCAAATGTCTTCATCATGGGGGATGCCAAGTCGTGCAGAGGTCCCCGTGAGACTCTGGGGCCTCGTCCTGCCCCTCAAAAAGGATGCCCCCTGGGCTGAGAGAGGACTCTGCCACAAACAAGAAATCTCACTTCCTAAGTCTTTTGAAGTCACGCAGACAATCTTTGTGGAGAAATTTTGCCTCTGAAGATGAAACTATCAGATGTAAAAAAAATTTAAGCTTTGCAAATGTGTTGGGGTCTTTCAGCTTGACACTTAAGAGAGTCCCTTAGGAGAGTACAAATTCAATCAAAATCCCGTACACCTGCATTACACAGCTCATACCTTCGAAACCATTTTATATGCATTATCTTATTTGCTAGAACCTTAAGGATCTTTAACTTCTCGTGACGACTCCTTATTGTAAGGCAGTGCTGTCTCGGATGTTTTGTTATCCGCGCGGGCTTCCCGGTTTCATTTCCTGGCTGTAACCATGGTGAAGTAAGCCGGAGAGGTCTAATCACCCCCGTTTCAGATGCGGGAAGCTGGGCTCACAGGTGCCTCGCTCAGGTCAGAGTCTAGGAGGGATGAAAGCTGTTTCCTGTCCCCTCGTCAGCAGCGCATCCCCCACCCTGTGCCATCTCCATGAAGATTCCCGACCCTGCACCACAAGGACATGGCCAAGGATTGCTGTATTTCTTGCTCCCCCTCCCTCTTATGAGCTGACCACACATCTTTCTGTGATGCATATTGCAGAAGAAGAGTGGAGGGGGGGGGTTGGAGGGGGGAACATGATTTATTCCTCTGGTGAAGGCTGGGATTTAGGATTTTAGGTTCACATCTTCACCTTTCCATGTACAACCTTGGATGAGACAGTGAACCGTCCTGAGCTCTAATTTCCTCTCTTAGAGCAGTGCATTGTGGTGGTCATACCCAGCTCAGAGCACCGTTGATGGGGATCTGAATGCAATCAGAAGATGAACTTGTAATTTAAAATACGTCCTACAATTTAAAAAAAATGGAATATAAATCACGGGCTACAATGAATAGGAAATCTATGAAGCATGAGCAGCAAATGGCCAAAGGCTGCATTATTTGAGGTTCAAATTCAATCGTAATTAATAACATATAAATTAAAGCAACGACTAGATATCCCTTTATGCTAACAAGATTGTCAATAACTTCACAAAATGGAAAAGTGCATTTCAGACCTCTCTGTGGGAAGTGAACATTTCAGGAAGGATCGGGACAGTCTGCGTGCTTACAACCGAGTATGCCTTTCAACCATGTAATTTTGTTTCTTTGGAATTAGGCTAAGAAAATAGACATGTGTGTAACTACCTGGGAAGAAAGGTTATTTCCAGTGCTTTTTTTATAACTACAACAGTAAAAGTTTTGAAGCAACATAAATGTCTCAAAATGGAGGTTTAGTTACATATTAGATAGACAGGTAAACGGAATAGATGTAGATGGCTGGCTGGCTGGAGAGAAGATATAGATAGATAGATAGATAGATAGATAGATAGATAGATAGATAGAAAGGATGGATGGATGGATGGATGGATGGATGGATGGATGGATGGAGATAGTAGAGAGAGATAGGTAGATAGATCGATGATAGATTGATAAAGAGATGGGTGGATAGATGGATAGAATAGATACCATTACCACAAACAATAGCACGGTCAGCCAAGTTGTTTTATAATCTCCCTCTCTGCCCTGCAGCCTGGCTGTCCCTAGCACATCCTCTGGCTGAGTCACCCTGTCTCTGAAGCCTTCCTCCAAATCCCACCAAGTTAGGTCCACGTATATGCCCTTGACCAGCTCTCAGCCACACGTCCAAACCAGGCTGTATCGGAGGCCAGGGAGTGAAGTCTATCAGCTGAGCACATTTCTCGTCTCACCAAATGCCTTTTTTTTTTTTTAAAGATTTTATTATTTATTCGACAGAGAGAGAGACAGCCAGCGAGAGAGGGAACACAAGCAGGGGGAGTGGGAGAGGAAGAAGCAGGCTCATAGCGGAGGAGCCTGATGTGGGGCTCGATCCCATAACGCCGGGATCACGCCCTGAGCCGAAAGCAGACGCTTAACCGCTGTGCCACCCAGGCGCCCCTCACCAAATGCCTTTAACTGCAGTTGCAGAAGTGGAAAAGGAGAAGGGAACTTGTGCAGAGAGCCAGCAGGCTACGGCAGCACCTGCTTCTTCTGCTCTTTCCCTGGAATGTTCTGCGTACAACAGAAGCCATCTCTTCTGTGGTGTTTCCAGGCTTCGGAGGAGTCGTGTTTCAATCAATCATTGTGTTAATCAAGTTATGTGTTACAGACACGTAAAAAGCTTTTGCGAGCAAGAATATTTGGCCAAATATCTTTTAATCCAAGGTATTTCTCAAACTGGATTTTGAAATCCACAGACGTATTCCCCACAGTCGATTATTTCCATGAGGATTTTTAATCATGCTGATGCTATACATTTTTTTACAGTAACGAAAGCACGTTTCAGATGGCTTCGTTTATCTTTGTGGCCCACGAACATCTGCACTTCCCTCTTCTTGGAGACACTGCAGATCGCATTTCCCCAGACCGCCTGACTTCCCAGAAGCCAGAGGACTCGTTCTCGCCAATGGACGCGAGCAGTGGTAATGGCTGATGCCCTTGGGCTGAAGTACTTAGAGAGGGTCTGATGTCTCCCCACGGCCTCTGTCTCATCCATCGGCTGCTCGTCAAAGAGGATGATTCCTAAGAACACAGCAGATCATCCCCATGCTGAAAAATGCCTGGGTCCCTGGAAGACTACGGAGCCGTAAGCCCACTGCTGAGAAACAGGGCCATCCTGTCTTGTGTCCCTGGAGGCAACACGGCCCCATAGAACTGAGTATTGGTATTTTTATTTAGTTTTCTACTGGTGTCCATGATATTTTGAAGCAAAGGCTGTATTTGAGAAGCACGTGGATGGACCGAGGAAGTAGAGTCTTTGGCTACAAAAAAAATAAGAAAACAAGTGTTGAATCGTCGTTAATTAAAAGTTCAGAAATTTTATATAAAATGTAGATATCTAATATATCTCATTATGGTAGGCAGAATTTCAGTCCCTAGGTCCTTTACTCCCGATGTCTCGCACGTGAATGTGTTCCCTTACATGGCAAGAGAGACCTTGCCGATGACATTCAGGTTACTAGTTAGCTGCTCTTAAAATAGGGAGATGATCCTGGGTTCTCCAGGGGGGCCCAACGCATCACCGAGCCCTTAAAAGCAGAGCTTTCTCCTGGCCCAGCAAGGAAGAGGAAGTCGGGGAGATCTGAAACAAGGATTTGATGTGAAGATGCAGAATTTGCTGGAAAAACACGAGAAAGAGATCAGTTCCACCAGGATTCCGGACGAGGTGGGAAGCCAGCTCCAGGAAGGAGAGTCGCTCTGCCAACACCTTGACTTCTGCCGCGTGAGACCCACGGTGGAGAACCCAGGGGAGACCACCTAGGCTTCTGACCCAGGGAAGCGGGAGATAACAAAACGGGGATGTTAACCCACCAAGTTCATGGCCACTTGTGACACAGAGGTAGAAACTGAACAGGCTCGTGGGAAAATCTGGCGCACCTGGAAAACACAGGCGCGGAGTAGGGTCTGACTTAGGGCGAGTGAGCTCTCCGGGTGGCCACTTTCGCCGGCCGTCCTGCGCACCTGTGCTACCTGCCAGCTCTCCAGAGTCAGTCGCACCTCCGTCCCCCCACCCGCCCAGCCCAGCCCCCCAACCGCTGGGAGTCACTGTTCATTCAGGGTTCCCAAACCAGCCATCATAATGATAATCTTGGACTCCACTTTTTCCCGGCTTATAAAAGGGGTACAGGGATGCCTGGATGGCTCAGTCAGTGAAGAGTCTGCCTTCAGCTCAGGTCATGATCTCAGTGTCCCGGGATCGAGTCCCACGTCAGGCTCCCCCTGCTTAGCGGGAAGTCTGCTTCTCCCTCTGCCTGCTGCTCCCCCTGCTTGTGCTCTCTCTCTCTCTCTCTCTCTCTCTCCCCCCCCTCTGGCAAATAAATAAATAAAATCTTTAAAAAAAAGGGGATACAAAATAAATCTCCAATTTATGAAACTGTCTTTATTCTCCTCTTTTTTGCCTCTGTGTTCCCTCTTTGAAAGCAAAGGATGTCCAAACATTCTTAATTTTCTTTAAAAAAAATTTTGTTTTGCTCCAGACCCAGAATCCTTCATTTCATTTTGCTCTGTGTGGCCACAAAGGACCAAAACTGCACGATGGGAGTCTTAGGAGGGGGTCGCCCGAGCTGCGGTTATACAATCCACTCACCTGGGTCCCCGCTAGACCTCCACCGATGCTTCTCTTGATGCATGAAAAGCAATTCATTTTTAATTGTCTTTAGAAATGGTTTTTCTGGTGTATCAGTTTAGAACAAGCTTGTTTATCAAAACCCGCTGATCCAAATAATTTACAATCCAGCCACAATTACTTTCTGAAATGAGGTTTTAAAGGAAGGGGTGTAGCTTGCCGAGCACCCATGGGACCATGGGACCAAGTCCACCACGGGTGTGAGTGCGTTTTGTCTCACGGGCAGCAGTATTTACGGTAATTACGTGGCCGCCAATTTATTATCCTTTCTGTGTCTTAGATTGGCTGTTCGATTAAAACTTAAATATCACTCTTGCTACCCCTTTTCCCTTTTTCCTCCTCTTCCTCTCTCCCATCCTTCCTTCCCTTCTTTCTTTAGACATTTTCTGTCAATATTTTCTCCCATTTGAAAAGCCAGGGAGACCAAGATAAATACATGGTCCTGACTTTTTGGAATAAATCAAGTGTCTCTGCTTCTTTTGCAAGTGGCACACACACACGCACACACACACACACGCACACACGGATCTGGCTTACACAACACGAGAACATTTGGAGCTCCTGTGCCCGAACATCTGTGTGGATTGAGGCCCAGCTGTCCACAGGGGGTCATCAGACGCAGTTTCTCTTGCTGTATCTCGGATGGGCTGTCTGCAGGTCCAGGATAACCTCTCTCCGGATTCACCTCCAGTGGAAAAGAAGCTGCCCTTCTTCCTTTCCACCAGCCCCCCCCCCCCCCAGGTTATGGCTTACACCTTGATTGCAATATGGGTCAGCCCTTCTTCGGTCTTGAGGTGGTGCTCTCTGTCTGCAGACTGGGGATTGGCACTGGGTGCAAATCAACTGGGGTGGGCTGGGAAGACGTGATATCAGCGACTAGGTGTCTACCACATGTGGGCCATTCGGCAAGGGGGTACGGGAAGGGCAGGAAGAAGCTGGAGCTGAACTTGAGTGTCAGGGTCTAACGAGCCGCTGGCCAAGGTCAGCTCTTATAGATCCGTAATGAATTAGGTCAGCGTCTTTGGGTGGGTTGGCTGGGGAAACGAGAAGCTTGGGGAGCCTCCCACTCAGGACTTTCTAAGAGCTCACAGGACCCCTCCTTGAACACTCAGAATGTCATTATTCCAATTGTACGTGGAGTTAGGGTCGAGAAGCCGCTTATCCAGTAACTCCAACCGGCTGCCTCTGGAGAGATGTGCACTTGTGTTCACTGCTCTGAATTGTAAATGCTCCCTGATTTTCAGAGGGCTCCTTGCCCCCTCTGAAGTCAGCAATGCCGTCCTCTATGGGCTTTCTACAGACCCGTGTTTATCCCCGACCCAGGAACGGGGGCCGCTAAGACGCCTGGAGGAGGCTCCGTGCAGTCATTGGCTATTCTCGAGCAGTGACACATGGGAAGCGTGACTCGGCGAGGGCCGTTGCCCCTGCATCCACCCAGGAAGTGTGGGCCGAAGGGGGCAACGGACGCTGGGCGTCCAACACAGGAAGACGCTAGTTTATCGTCCTATTGCAGACGGTACACTGCAAGCCCCGTGTCCTTCAGAATCACCGGGGAGAGATCAAGTCACGTTGCCAGGGTCAGAGAGGCCTCCCAGATGGGGTGGGGACGACAAGGACCCCCACTGATCACTCCAAGGGACCATGTAGAGAGATGGGAAGACAGTGTGTGAGAAAGGGACCCCCCCTCTGTTAAATTTTATTTATTTATTTGATAAAGAGCAAGAGAGAGAGAGAGAGCACAAGCAGGGGGAACAGCAGAGGGAGAGGGAGAAGCAAGCTCCCGGCTGAGCAGGGAGCCCAGTGCAGGGACTGATCTCAGGACCCCGGAATCATGACCTGAGCTGAGGGCAAACGGTTAACTGACTGAGCCCCCCAGGCGCCCCTCTCTCTTTTCCCCTATGCTTATCCCCCTCCATTCCTGCCGCCTTTGGGGCTACATGTTTATTTGATGTTTTTGTTTTCTTCCCATCCACTTGTGGGATTCTATTTCCATCTTCAAAAGGCAGTGATTTAGCTTTGTTTTGTCTCGTTGTTCGTCTATCCGTGAGTGTGATTTATGAATTAGTGCTCCTCTGATAAGACCCCCTTCGTTCTCACTGAAGATGTGTGTGTGTGTGGGGGGGGGGCTTCTGTTGTGTTCAGTGCTTGAGCCTTGAAGTCCGAGAGACGTTCTCAGTATTTTATTCATTCACGCGTGTTCTGCTCCTTGATGCGCCCAGCTGCTTCTGGCCCAGGGCTCCGCCCAGCGCCGCACCCGTCATCCAGAAAGACGTCAGCTGCCACACCACTGACTGTGGGCTTCACAGACACTTTTGAAAAAGAACAAAAAACAAAACAAAAACACCTCTGTGTACACTCTTCCTTTGAAACATACAATTCAACTTATGAGTTTACAACCACTGTGGAAACCATCAAAACAAACTGTTTGTAGAAATATTCCTTGTAACGACATTGCTGCCCTTTCCAGCTCTGAGGCAGAGAATAATTCCACCCGTTTGCCTACCTGTATCCCTCATCATGCCTAGTAAAGAGATTTCTTTTAAGATTGTGCTGCCTGAGAACGCTGAATCAGGAACAATGTCCTCGTTCCTAATAATCTTCGTGTTTGTACTAACTCTTTTGAGATCCAGCCTTAATATTAGAGTTTTCATGCAATGAATTTTATATCTTGATATGAAACACCAGTGTTTTATTAGAAATTATGAGAACACGCCAGTTGGCTTCAGGATTCAGTTTTAGGATTCACTTTCTCACCTTTGAACCATCTGTGTTCTGATAGACCTTCAATTGTTGAGATTAGCCAGAGATTCCACCTGAGAAGGTTGGCCAAGATTAGCCTGAGAAGGGAAAGAGATTAAGAGAGACAGATAACTTTACCTGCAGTCCCCTGTCCCATACAAAGCTTCCATGGGATACTCTTCACATTATATCCCATCAATACTAGGGAACATCTTTTATACGATCATGTATGTGAACGGTGCCTTATTTGAGCAGTGCACAACCTGTGCAACTGTATGTGGTACCCTTTCCAACACTTCCATTTCAGGCCCTTCCTTATCACACTCTTGTTATTTCCTCACTTATAAGGCCCTCGGAGATCTAATTCACAAGTGGTTACTGAGAACTCGCCTTGCAGTAGTCCCTGGGCTAGGACTTAATAACACAGCCAAGAATATAACTTTGTTCCCGATTTCAAAGATTCCCAGTCTGTTGGGAGAGGTCGAGTAGTAAACAGGAATTTTCTACGAATTATGGCGACAGAATGGCACATTGCTAGCTCAGGCTCAGGCAGCAAGAAGGGAAAGATAGCAGAGTCCTCCGTGAGCTTCAAGAAGGGCCATAATGTGGACATTCCAAAATCACTTACTGATGACCAGTGAGCTGAGTCTCCCTCGTTGGATGTGGTAATGGGCCAGAGTGGGGCAGTGAAGGAGTGGAGAGGAGGGTTCATTTGGGTAAAGCTGGGACTGTAAGTCTCATCCCACCACAAGCAGAAAGTGACATTCAGCTCAGAGGGCTGTATCTGGGGGAGCAGGGGAGAGATCATGTCCCTCTGGTGGGCACTAAGCCGTGTGAATGCTGGGGCCCTAAGAGATCCCACACAGTGGTGGGCATACTGGCCTGGAGATGTTTCAAGTGAGATCCTGGCCAAGGGGGCAGCATGTCCACCATTCTTCCCAGGACAGAGCAGAAGGGGTGAGGTGAGAAGCAGCGGCGGAAGACAGGCCTTATCTGGGCCAGGGGATACACAGCCAGCTCCCACGCTAGGGACGGAGTGCGGGCTGACTTGCCTGCCTCACCTCTCCTTGTTCGGACACTCTGGTCAGCAAGCCGGGCGTGGAGAGACTTGCTCAGCACGGCGCCCCAGGATCCTGGTTTGTTTGTTTATTCATTCATTCCTGAACGTGGGATAAACTGGATTTCCTCTCGGCTCACCTTACCTTTGGCATTTGATTTGGCTTCCAAAATGTGCATCCCTCTTATACCCCCTTTGCTCCGTCTGTCCTTCCTTCCCTGTTTGGACCTAAAAGAGAAATAAAATGAATGCACCTTTTCCCTTAGTTTTTCTTTTCATTCTGGGAGAGAGTGAAAATTCTGACTCCTTAAATTCTTCACATTTGTCTCTGAAGGATGTCACTTGTGTAGAGGACGTCAAAACATCCTGGGAACATTACAATTCAGTTCACAGCTAGCTCTGGCCTCTCCTTTTATTATGTGAGATTCTCTAGATTTTAGTGCCTTGTAATAGATTTTTAAAATTTTTTAAAGAAGAAAAAAAGAATAAAGGAAAATTCAAGCCATGGCTAAGGAGGAAGCAGGAACAGAAGGCCGAACACAGCGAGCAAGGAAATGAAGCATCACGTGGTTATTAGTTTTCGGCCGAGGCCTGCTGGAGAGGCGCGCTCCCTGCACCCCTAGACCTGCCAAGCGGACAGGCTCCTTCCCCTCCAACAAGATGCTCGGTGACTCCACTCCCTCGAGGCCCCAAAGCAGAGGCGAGGGGTCCCTGCATATGCTCCCTGTGCATTTTCCACCTCCAGCTACGTTTGCTGGATACATTTCTGCGCCAGGTAACAATCAATCCCAAGGCCTCATCTTCCTAACAGCACAGAATGATGAATGACCTCGTGTGAAAGAGCAAATATTTGCCTTGTCTGTAGAGATGCTTTGTAACAGAGAACTAAGATCACACTTGAACACGTTCGTGGTCCGGGGAAAATCAGCTGTGCATTTTACGCCGACAATTCAAATGAGTACCTCTCTTGGCATCTTATTAAAATGCGTTGTTCCGTTGTTATTGCCTGATTAATGTGCTCAGTCCTAGAAAAAAATGACACGTTCCCTTCAGGGTGGTGGATTTGGGTGTGATTTTACCAGTTTAATGCTCGAGTATTTCAGTTTGGAGGATTACAGGCTTTCTATTGAGCAGATTAAAAGCAGAGCATAGTGAAAGAGGTCGGTCTCTCTCCCTCCCTCCTCTTCCCTGCTTGCCTGATGCTTCAGGATTTGGTGTCCACACATAAGGAAGGGCCTACAGATCCCACTACTCTCTAGGTACCTGGCCCTCGTGCATACACACCAGCCACCCCCTCCCTCTCAACCTCACTGCTGGAATTTTAGCAAGTCACACACTGTCCCGCTCAAGCTGTGCCACCCTCCGCCTCTCTGACATTTCTTCTCCACGTGTCATCTTTCTTCCCTCTCCTGGCAAATCAGAACTTTCCCTCATTTCTGCTGCAATTGCGGCCTGCTTCCTTAAAGAACATGACTTAAGGACAATGCTAGATCCCGGAGAAGCTAATGAAATCTCACGCAGAGAAGACTCATCATTACCGCTTAGGAGGCCGGGGGTAAATGCGGGCAGAGACGCCCTCCTGAATGCAGTTGGCCGTGTGTCTGGGCTATTCAACATCCTCGCCCCGGGACTGGGAATGGTAGACCTGTCATTTGAATATCGGGCTGAAACTGGTGCATTTCACATGGATGTTGAAAGTATTACAGAAATAGATTAGAGCTCCGCTCACATTTCTGGTTTAGGGCAGTAGCAATAAATGTTTCAGAAAATTGAGTGATGCGTTACATGGTGCAATGGCAAGCCTTTGTCCCCCTCCCCAATCCCCCATAGCTATGCATAGCTTATCATTTCAGAACTCGTCCCTGGATAGCATATTGGCATTTAGTTTACCCCGGGCTGAAGGTCTGCCCCAAAGTTGTAATTCAGAGATAGTCTGCTCTTAGAGAAATAATTTCAGTGAATTTAATTCCAATTTGGAATATGCCTGTCACCACCTGCTCAAATTTCAATCCGCCTTCAGTTATAACCCTATTCGTGGAGATAAGGGCTCGTCTCTAGACTTTGTTTTCCATTTACCCACCTGCTCTGAGATGCTCTTGTATCTCCCTGTCATCTGCAGGGCTGGCTGGGGGGGGGTGGCTACCTTCTCCCGAAAGCTCCTCCAGTCAGCGGGGCTGGGTCCACTCTGGCCTCCGCACGCAGAGCTGCAAGTGTGCCTCTCAGAACATGGGGCTCGAGGACGGGGCCGGTGGCCTGGCCCTGGCCTGCTCAACCCTGTCGTCCTTGGGTGCTGAGTGAATTGGATGTCATTGTGACCCAGGACCGTTGGCTGAGCCGGACTGGGGGATTATAAGAGGTCCAGGTACAATCCCATCCCCACGGGATGCTGGGCTGATTAAAAGGGCATAAGTATTGTCAAAAGGGGATGAGATGTCCTCCCCTGCGTCCAGCAAGGATAAAACCGAGGGACCCTATCTTACAACAGAAGAATATGCTTTTAGATCTCAAAGCCTCCTATCAATCACGTTTTCATGGAGGGTCCACCAACCTAAAAGCCTTCTGCTTTCTTGTGGTCTGAAAGTAGGGAGAATGGGGGCCCCTTGGGGTGCAGAGCGACAGCACCCTGCTATTTCTGTGGGCAGTGTGGAATGGGGTGACAGTCACTGGGTCTATGACGTAAGCCTGTGTGTCCCCTTTACAGATGGCCCAGAAACAAGCTCGTGGAAGATTCCCCTTCGACTTGCCTGGTGTTCCTGCTACACGCTGTCTGCTGTCACTTCTTCCTGCTCTCGTATTTTCCCGTGTCAGGTGTTCCATCTTCTAACTTGTCTCTTGTAAACCACCTGTGCCCCGGAGACCACAGGTCTCTAGCCCGTAAGCTCCCGAGGGGAGGGGACGGTCCTTCCGCATCTCGTTCACCCAGCACCTCGTTCGTACAGCACCGGGGCACCTTGAGCTAACTTGTAAATGTGTTTGAATGACTAGTCGAGCGTCCTGCAGTTTGTGTAAAGTCAGAGTACCCGGTCCCACGCATCCAAAGGAGTTTCCCTTGTTCTAAGTTCAAGAGTTTAAGGCATAGGCTCAGTGGGCATTTAAGGCTTTAAAAATTATTTCCTCATTTTTGGCTCTTCTCTTGGGAGTGCAACAGTGTTCACCGCGGGCACTATGACTTTACTGCATTCTCCTCCTGGGAAATTATCTTCCCCTCTCTGTCTCTGCAATTCTAGCCGGGTCTTCAATGTCAATATCCAGGGGATCCCCAGACGGATTTTACACTTCCCTGTGTTGTTTTGTAGGCGAACAAGGCAGAAACCTGTATAGAAATAGAATCGTCAGAGCTTGATCCTTTTTTTTTTTTAGTTTATAAAACTTTTCTTCAGTAGGCATTCCCCTGATTACAATTTTCCAGTTTTATCTTGTCTTATTTGTAGCCAATCGCACCAATTCAAATTTCTCCGAAGAGACAGAACCCTCTTGCTCTCTGACTAGCAACAGCCTGAAAAATTTGAAACTGAGTTAAGACTTCATTACCCTCACTTTCAGAATGTCCATTCCTAGCCCAAATATTTTCTGCTAAGAGCAAGGCCCTGGAGACATGGGGGAAGTTGCAGGCTTGGAAAATGGGCTTTCAATCCAGCCAGTGTGACGTTGACACATGGAGCTGAAGGTCTGAGCTGGAAAACATGGACATCATGGCATTCAACAGGGTTTGGGTTTTAGAATAAAGGATCTAGTTCTGGGAGAGTTTCCTTTTTTTCTCCAGACCTATTCTTTCAACCACTGATGGAGACACTTTCCCACAAGTCCTTCCATGGGGTGGGACTGAGGAGCAAGCACGAGAAGGGACCATGATCTGCGAGCCGCTGATGTTACACGAGCATGAGCAGAGGGAGAAGGAGAGCGCAGGCCGGTGATGACATCCAAGTCTCCTAAAGTCAGGTGCCATTACCAAGCTAACATATCTACCGAGTGCTCCGAGTTCACATTTCCAGAGCCATAGCCAAGAGAAATATCTTCATGTGTTAAAGGAATTAGTTCAGAAATATATACATTTAAAATATATCAGGGGCACCTGAGTGGCTCAGTTGGTTAAGTGTGTGCTTTCGGCTCAGGTCATGATCCTGGGGTCCTGGGATTAAGCCCTGCATCGGGGTTCCCTGCTCAGCAGGGAGTCTGCTTCTTCCTCTCCCTCTACTGCTCCCCCTGCTTGTGCTCTCTCTCTTTCTCAAATAAATAAGGTCTTTAAAACACTACAGTTTAGTAAACTATAGATTGTAATTTCTTTGTTGAAAAATTAAACTATTTTTTAAAGATTTTATTTATTCATTTGACAGAGAGACAAAGAGCACAAGCAGGGGAGCACAGACAGAGGGAGAAGCAGGCTCCCTGCTCACCAGGGGCTCCATCCCAGGACCCTGAGATCATGACCTGAGCTGAAGGCAGACACTTAACCTACTGAGCCACCCAGGCATCCCAAAATTAAACTATTTTTTATCTACAAATTATTGAAAGTGTCACTGCACACATTGGCATGCTCAAAGTGGGGCTGTCTGGACCTCTCTGGACCCAGTGTGGGAATTAGCTGTCAACTGTGATGGAGTCTACGTGAGCAGATGGCAGGGCATTGCACAAGGAGACGGTCCCCACGACGAGGGGACAAATCTCGGTGCCAGCAGCAAGGTGACTATTCCACGAGCCGGCCTGGCGGGATTCTATTCCTCGAGGTCAGCAGTGAGCTGGGGCTGTCCTGCTCCTAGGGTGCCATGAAGCCATGCAGCCCCGTGTCTGTTAGGCTCAGGGCCACCTGCTGGACATGGGTCCTGTTGAAAAAGAAAACCACAGGCCCAAAAGAGAATCACTTAGGCCAAGTCACCAGACCAGGGCTAATGCCTAATCAAACTGCAGTTCCAGCCTCCCCAGAAATACAGTCTTCACCTGTCATCAGAAATTTTCTGATCAGCACCAATGAGGTCATCGGTCACCCTTTCGATCCCCCAAAGGAAGGTGAGGAAGTCCGCCTATAAAACTCCTACTGCCCCATGAGGGAAGGTGACCTTGCCTGAAACAGACCTTCCTTTTCTTCTGCTAATAACTCCTTTCCCATCGCCCCACCTACTGAGAAAACTCTCCGTTTTTTACAACCCCTCTGAGCATTTTGCTGAGAATAACGCCTGGTTCGTGAATCTCTTAATAAAGCTACTTAGATTTTCAAATGTATTCATTTGACCCACTTTTTTAACAGGCTGTAGGCACAGGCAGCTCTTGTCAGAGGCTACCGGTCCCCATCTGGTCCCCTTACCATGTTTACTCATTGATCTCTGTAATACCTCTCACTCAGGAATCAATACACGCTGTGAGTTCTGTTTTCATTAGGAGGAAACCCGTGCTTATCTTGGAAATGTTGACCATTTCAAATGAAAATAAATTGACCACAGCAGCTCGTGAGTGTCAACTTTCAGCCTGGTTGAGGGTGAGCAGCCTGGACGTGGATTGTAACTCTCTGAGGATTTTGTTTTGTTTCTAAAGACTATTATTTTCAGGGTCTGAAGAATTAATTGGGAGTTTTTCCAATGGCCTCTGAATATGAACAGAATCTTGAAAGGGTGGAATTGTTGGACGCAGAAATTGCGCCCGTCAGCCCTTTCCCGTCTGTTTCTATAACATTTCTCAATTACTGTGTAACGGGGTTTCCGGAGAGAGAACATCTGAGCAGTCACATCCCACCCTCTAAAGAGGGATATTGGTTTTACCGTCACATTTTTAACAAGGAAGAACTTGTTATGGTCTCTGAGGGTTAAATAAGTTGTTTCCTTTGAGTTCACAAGGCAGAAAAATATTTTTACAGTTATTTTTCACATACTTGCAAGGAGGTTAAGTGTTCCAAGTAGGATAACATATAGGGCCTCTCTCAGCATTGAACACATCCCGATATTGTACTTACCACGCCAGTGCTCAATAAATAACTTTTTGAGTCGGAAAGGAAGGATGAAGTCCATATACCCCATTTGTTCCAAAGCCACACCAGAAATTTATGGTGCTAAAATTCCCAGGGCTTCCAATTTACCTACTCGAACATCTGAAATAAATTTCTCTTTTCGACACATAAAAAGTTATTCTAGGTCATACACCACTAGCAATCATAAAAGTTCAACGAACATCCTTTTGCTGAAATCAGCAATGGGAATTCTGCTTGCAGGTCCTGTGTTTTGTTTTGTTTTCTCTAAAAATTGCTTTTATTTCCCCTAGAGTATTTTTAAATAAGTGGCCAACAATGTCCTGCCTTTTGAGCCCCTGGTCTTTTTTTCCTAGGGAAACGTGTGTGTGTGTGTGTGTGTGTGTGTGTGTGTGTGTGTGTGTGTGTATGTGGTCAGCACACTTTGCATTTCACAGAATCAAATACCTGTCACGTTTGAAGAAAACAGTAATTATGAATTATGGATCATTTGCAAGAAGCAATACAAAATTAGCTCTTAGGCCTGTTTCTAAAGCTGGAGTGAATTTATGACAAACAGGCTATTGATGAATGCTTTATGAAGTCCTTTTGAATTTGTCAGCACAGCCTGTGAATAAGTATTTGTTAGGTCAAATGAATTAAATCATAATGAGATAAATTGTTTCTTTATGAAAAATTAAAATGCATGAGATCCGGTCATTGTAAGTCTGAATATGAAATATCTCCTTTATGGATAATTTTATTTCAAATTGTGAGTGCTATGTTTAAGCTCTCATGCCACAGGGCTACTAAAAATTACTAGCACCAATTTCGTGACCATGAAGATCTCAGAGAGGGAGAGAGATGAGGTCTATCTAAGTGCCTCAAATGTATTAGTAATACTGCATTCTTGAAGTCACTATGGAATGGTGCTACATTATTTTTAAAATTTGTATTTATAAATAATATTATTATTTGTAAAAATAATGTAGCTGTAATTTTATATTATGTATTTATAATAGTAAGTGTATATATATTCATGTATATTTCAACCATACAAATTGGATACATGGTCATTGAAGTGTCAAGGGATGCTTCGGGGTTCAGTAAAGTGATGGGGAGGCAAGAACCCCAGCTTTCCAAAGAGGGGTGCAAGGCCACCATTGTAAAGACGGTGTCTGCAAATCTTGAGGACGCACAGATGGAGGGTCCCAGAGGCGGAACACCAGACTGTGGTTTTTTGGAGAGTGTCAGGGCATCACTGCTCCTCCCTTTTACCGTAAGCTGGAAGTAGGGTGGATTTTGTCTTAATTTGCATTCCTTCCAAATCAAACCCTGAGAGAATTAGTGAAATACAAGTAGTGTATGTAGGAAGCGTTCCCGGGAAACTGTAGCAAAGAGGAGCAGGGGACAGGGAAGGGAAAACAGCCAATAAAAGACGCGCTCATAATTTTCTTTTAATGGAAGTAAAATCAACATATTATGAAATTCACACTTTTAAAATGTAGAATTCGACGTCTTTAGTTTATTCCTAAGGCTGTGCAGCCATCTTCGCTGTGTAATTCCAGAGCATTTCATCACCCCGAAAAGAAACCACGTACCCATTAGCTGCCTCCCCCACTCCTCCCCACTGCTTCTAGAAACCACTTATCGGCTTTCTGTCTCTATGGGTTTGCCTGTTCTGCTCATTTCATAAACACGGAGCCATAGAGCATGTGGCTTGTTGTGACTGGCATCTTTCACTTAACATAATATTTTCAGCATTCATCCATGTTCTGTGAATCACTAATTCATTTTTATGACTAAGTAAGGTTCCGTTGTAGAGATATACAACCTTTTATTTATCTGTTTGTCGATTGATGAACATCTGGTCGTGTCTGCTTCTTGGCAGTGTTGAGTAATGTGCCACACACGTTTGCTCCATTCTTTTTGTGGACGTATATTTCTAACTATCATGGATGAATAAACACCTAGGAGTGAAATTTCTGGATAATCTGGTAACTGTATGTTTAACTTTTTGAGAAACTGCCAAATTTTTCCCCAAAGTGGCTGTACCATTTTCTATTCCCACCACCAATGATCCCACATCCTCACTGCTGTTTTTTATTGTCCATCTTCTGTATTATAACCATCCCTATGGGTGGGAAGAGCGATCTCATTGTGGATTTGCTTTGCGTTTCCCTGAGACTAATGATATTAAGCATCTTTTCATGTACTTATGGGCTATTTGTATATGTGCTTTAGTGAAATGTCTATTCAAATCCCCAATAGTGTGTTTCTCTTAGAATAAATTTTTAATTTAGCTCTTTCATATTCTAATTAAAGAATATCTGAATTCACAGAATCTTAGTGTCTGTCTTAGCAAAGCTATTGATTTGAGGATGGATTCCACACAAAGTACGGAAGATAGGAACTGAGGACAGCTATTTTGAAATTGTACTCAAAAAAGAGTATCATTAACCATGTCTCCAATTCAGATCTGTATGGTCAGACTACACATACATATGCACACTTCATAATGTAAATACATCATATAAAATGACATTTTATATTCTATAATTATAATAGCAATAGTTGGTTGAGAAAATACTCTTGCATTTTAGGGTCAGGCATTAGGGGTCAATGTAAAGTTCAGGTCTCTTTTCAGGAAAATTCATGGTGTTCAGAGTATTCGCTCTTGGTATTTAATTAAGCTGTTTCCTTGGCCCTTCTAGGCAGTCTGGGGCTACAAATGTTTGCCCATTTCATCTTATAAAAGGCCAGCAGAAGCATCTTCTTAAATTAAAAGTACCACGAGACAAAACTCTCATGGTGAATAATCAAATCTTACCAGAAATCTCACCTACATCCACGCGTCCTCCACTTCTTATGGGGCCACGTTTCACCTGCGTGCCCGTAAACGCTAGGGGGCCACGTTTCACCTGTGTGCCCAGCCGCCCGTAAATGTGTAGAGATTTGTTTGCGGGCAACATCGGGGATTTTCTCCCCCTCGGCTCTCTGTGTGTACCCACGAGACCAACTACCTGGGCACCTGCCAACCTTACCCATTCTAGAAATCTTTCTCTTGCTCACTTTAAAAAAAAAATAAAAGGAAGGAATCATTCAAGCCGGAGCAGACATGCAGTCTAATTAGGAGCCCGAGCCGTCAGAATGATGCAGGACATGTATTAGTACAACGTGGCAGTGGGTGTTTTGCTCAGCTTCAGCCTTGCAGAAAGGAAACCCATTTTTTTATTCCCCTCTGTCAGAGTAGCACAGCTGGACTGCCCTCCAGCTGGATTGCAGCCAAGTGTGGTTGGATCCAAGCTTAGTCCCCATCCATGAACAAGCAAGGACTTCATGGGAGGGAACTCTGAAGCCATGCCTGTGTCCTTGGACAAAGCAAAAATAAGTCACTTTGGTTCCCTCTACTTCTATTTTGTCGCATAGGGCCTTGGGTCAAATGTCTCCAACATCTA